>NC_048429.1:18971176-18984691 GCF_013103735.1 Etheostoma cragini
CCTCCTCTTCCTCCTCCGTCTCTTCTTCCTCCTCCTCCTCCTCCTCCGTCTCTTCTTCCTCCTCCTCCTCTGTCTCTTTCTCCTCCTCCTCCTCCTCTTCCTCTTCCTTCTCTTCCTCTTCCACGTCCACGTCCATGTCCACGTCCACGTCCACGTCCACTTCTACTTCCACCTTCTCTCCTGCCCTCCATTGTGAAAATCACACATCCCATTTGGATTTGACCTGGCTTTATATCCCCATTACTGATTGGGTGCAACACATTACTGATTTGAAACAGGTGTGTTAAATTTTGAGTGCTTGTGTGTTACCGATGACAACAGTGTGTTACTTGTATTTCACTTTTGGGGCTGTGTTGTGCCATTCTGAGTTGAAGTGCACCAAAATGCTACATGTGCTTTTTGAATGACAATGTGTTTACAGTTTTGCACAAAAAGCGATTCCGATTTGCTAGCTGTGTCTAACCACATGAGAAGTGTTTAAAGTTCTACAAACTGTGTGCTTCAATCAATAAAGTGGTTTGTACACTTGCAACTTTGGTTTTGCGAATGGATTTTAGTGTTTTAGCAACTCAGAAATACTGTAATAAAAACAACTGGAGACTTGGACAAGCTGATATATGGATCTGATAACATTTGATTAAATTGGAACAGGTCGTGAGTGCTTCTGTGACCTCCCGTTCAGATTAAAGGCTGCTGGAAACGGGTCTAAACTTTCAAACTTAACTGCAACTTTTTGTCCCTGCTCCGGCTGCTGACGCCTGCTCCCGTCCACTTGACATGCCAGGCGCTGTTCATCTCGAACGAGAGGGATGACATGTCTTTTCTTCTGAAGTGTCACGTGAATTTGTCAGTTGTGTGGACAAATTTAGCAACAGCTTTCAGCTGCACGGCTTTCAGGAAGGCTGCTTTCCGTTTTGTCATAGCACATCAGCACTTTACTGTAGTGCAGCTTTTAAAACCAGGAAAAGACAATGCCAGTGTCCTATTACGACAATTACGATTACCAAAATTTAAATTTATGGAGTTTTTTTAAGACTCATTTGACTCATTATGTTGACTGTATGACCTGCATTTTCACTTGACTTGTGATTGTAATGATTTTTAAATTTTTGGCTTTACATGACAGACAGTTGAGTTTTGAAATAAATTTTGGTGTTGAGGTATGGTTTTTCTAAACCCACTCTTAAACATTCTCTGTGTGTTTCCAGGCTCCGTGAGACCTCCAAGTCAGTCAGGGGACAGTGGTCTCCCTCCTGCCCTAAAGTCAGTGCAGACTCCTGCAACATCGTGGACATTGTTTTCCAGAAGATGAGAGTAAGATTAGAGCAACGCCAAAGCAGCCTGTCAGACCGCATCCAGGCCATCACCCACAGCTCTGATGGGACGCTGTCCGAGACAGATGTCCAGAAGGTGAGTGGGGAACAAATACAAGCTACATGACAACCTTAAAAGCAGAAATATTAAACCCTGCTATACCTCCACATGGATGTGTGCATAGTTTTTTGGCCTATTACAGACATATTGGTATGTATCTGTATTGACATCTATTTTGTCTGATATGCCCATGTGACATCCTATCCATATAATGCAGAAAACAGTACTTGGGGTGATTTGGAAATGGTGTTAATACGTAGTTATTGATTTAAATGAATGGACCCATCCAATTCTAGAATCACAAATCCCTGAATCACGGGGCGGATAGACAAATTGTTTTCAATTTCTTTAACATTGAGAAATAGGGTGTTTGTGCTGCATTCACGTGGGGTTGGAATAATTACAAAAACGTGTTCCCGACTGGGAAGACTCACACTGCATTAACATTATGAGATAGAGCATGTTAAGGTTTCACAGAATGTAGAACCCAGATGCAGAGACGGCTAGCAGTGTGAGCTTTAATGTTTTAACAAAAAAATATTAAAATCCATACCAAACAAAAGGTGTCCCAAGAACAGACGGAAAATCCAAAAACAGGACAAGACAAAACACAGAACCCAGACAAACACAAACACAGACAAACGAGAAACACCTAACAGAACACAACAATCCGACCAGATACAACAAAGACAGAACAGAGACTAAATACACAGGGAAATGAGAAAATAAGGAACAAGTGACACTAAGAAAACATGAAACATGCAAACATGACAGTATCCCTCACCCCCCTACCTCCCCACCCCACCCAAGGGAAGGATCCCCGGCATCCAAAAACACAAGGAGCATAAGTCAACGCAGGGTGGGCGGAGGGGGACCGGAAAAGGGCCAATCAAAGCCAAAAACAAACTGGTATGCTGGCACAGATCACAGCAGGGCTCAGGAACTGAGAATTGTGGAACTTGAGGATCGGGGAACTGAGGGCAGTGGGACTCATGGATGGGGAACTGAAAACAGTGGGACTCTGGGATCTTCAGGGAACAGTTCTTGGAAACTACCATGAACTTTTTTTGGAGTTTAATGACAAACCCTATACACTGTACATATAACAATACATGTGCATATAACAATGTGTATTGCATTTCATTGGCATACTGTGTTTCATTAGCATTTTAAATCTTCCATTGCTGGTTAGTAAAAGATACAGGTCAAATTTCCTTGTGCACCTTTAAAAGTTGATGCAACCCAGCCTGGTGCATAGTGCAATGCAGCATGCTGTCAACTTGTCCTGCTTTCTCTTTGTTTACCCCTAGATACTAGAGGACAGCTGGATCATCTTGGATGAAAAGACTTTCCACAAGTTCACTGAACAGCTGGGCTTCAGGGACGGAAAACTCGAGAGCTCGTTGTTCCTGGTGAAGTACGAGGGTGAGGCAGAAGAACGGCAGCCAGAACATCTTGACCAGCGGCGTCAGCAATCCCATCAGTTCTGCATGGCAGGGTTTTCATTGCTTGAATAGAGATTTTAAAAATCCCTTCCTACTCCCCACCAGGCTCCCGTACCCCTCCACTCCATCTTCCCTTGCATCTTAACTCCTACCCACCCACCGTGATCAAACATAAGCCCCCTGCTTCCTGTAAAAGGATGTCTTTCTTAGCACATGAGCCATTGGAAAAATTATCCTGGACTATAAATAGAGTATAGAGTCTCAAGTAGCAGAGCGGGGAAGCACTGATTCAGAATCACACTAGTTTATGCTTGTTTGGGCTAATTAGATGCTTTGGAAGCAGAAAACAGAGCAGCAGGGCATCGGTCTAATTTGTATCCACTTAAAAAAAGGAAAAGACACTAGAAAGAATAACAAAAAGAGAAAGAAAAGAATTATCAAACAAAGCCATGATGTAAAGTTAGTCATGTTTTTGCAAGCCATAAAAATCAAGTTTCCTGAATTTAGAATACAAGTGTGCGTCTGATTTAATATGAATTAGGTCAGGCAGTTAAATGCCCAGTTTGCTTTAAGACATGAAGGGGCGTTCTTTGTGGAAAAACACTAGTTATTCATAAAATGCAACAAAGATTTCAATTTGTTGGGTATAATACCCTCACAAGGACTGGGAATTTAAGAACCGGTTAATTATGTGCCTGATTACTTCAACTTCAACTTTCAACTTTATTTGTCTCCGATGGGCAATTGGTTTTGCATCAAGTGCAACATAAAGAAGACTTGAAACAACATTGGTCAGGGCAAAATAGACTCAGAATCACTGCATCAATGAACAAGCATGATCATCAGAACAGCAACAAGAACAATCAGCAGCAATTCCAGGATTTTTTATGTGCGGTGGTAGAGAGTCAGGGGGGTGGGTGACATTCTCTCAGAATACATAATTGAAAATCTGCTTACACGTATAGGAAATAAAACATCCCGTTCATTATTAATTTCAGTTGTTTTCATTTTAAGGTCCCATGGCTCCCAGTGGCTACAATAGTTGACAGTTGATAAAGGTCACACCCCCAGCCTCCACCTTGCCCCCCCTCTTTCCTCCTCAAAAGCTACAAACTCAGAAACGTCACATACAGTACTAAGGCTGTAATTCTGCACCCAGGACAAATTTTGGGAAAGAGACTTCAGATACAGTATTATGGGACCACTAAAGCCTCTATAAAAGAGACTTCAATTACAGTATTAGGGGACCACTAAGGTCTATATAAAAGAGACTTCAGATACAGTATTAGGGGACCACTAAGGTCTATATAAAAGATACTTCAGATACACCATTAGGCGACCACTTATGTCTAAATAAGGTCTAAGGTCTTTATAAAGTATATATGTGATTTTTTTAAAGCCAATTTTTTGGGGTTTCTGCATTTATTTTAGATGACAGCTAGGTGAGAAAGGAGGAAGACATGTAAGAAATTTCAGAGGTCACATTTGAACCCTGGACCTCAGTATCAAACACCTCCGTGAATACTATGTGCAACTGCTTTACCCACTGAGCCAACCCAACCGCAACTCATGTGGATTAACATCTGTTTTCCACATGGTATCTGTAGAGGCCACAGCCAACGACAGGCAGCAGCGCTTTGGGGTACATGGTGAGGAAGATGAGGTTGTCCCTTTGCTTACTTCAGCTGAGGAGTGCCTGGCTGCCATGAAGACCAGCATCAAGATCATCCATGGGGTGAGCAAGATGTTCACAGCAAGTCTTTCAGACCAGCTGCTAATTAGCAATGCATTCAGCTGCTATTTAAATTCATAAAAAAGAATTATGTGAATGGCTGCTTTTTCCTTGAAGTACTGTTGTCTAAGAATTTAATTACATTAAAAGCCATGTTGGCAATATCTATGGACATTTTGTGCCATAAGATACGTTACAGGAACTGAAGGACGTGAGATGCTGTGTAGAATGTGAGAAACAGGGCCGAGGGGATAGTGTGCAAGTTTGCACAAATCATGGTGTAGCACTTCACACTGTAATCAGATTCATGAGTTGCTCCAATGACACCCTGGAACTTGTATTATTAAAAGTCCAGTTTTTGTCACCACCAACAGTGCAATGGAGCTGTTCTTTTATGAGTGGGTCCCTGTTTTGTTTAACCATGAATGCACAAGCACATGTGGGTGGCAACACACAATCTTGCCAACGGTTTCACTCTATTCCAGTAATCTACAGGTGGTGGTACCATGCGAGGAATTTAGCAATACACAAACAAAAACAGGGAATAATTATAACATCACCATGAACATTAGATGGTGGCTAGCATGAGCCACTTGTCATCTAGCACGCTTTAGGAAACTGGATCAAAATTGAAAAAATCAATAAAGTAAATCCCTACTGTATTACTGTGTTGCAAAATAGCATTTAATTATAGAAAAAAAATTATGCTGTATTACTGTTACTAAGTAAGTTTTTTGACATTGTAAGCTTTGCTCTCTCATAAAATCATCTGGATTTTGCCGTGTTTTCACAGAAATTAGAGCATCTAGAGTGGGTGAAGGTTATCTAACGCTATTGACAGGCAACCATATTTATATGGGCCATTAGCTTTAAGAAAATTACAGATTTCTCTCAGTTTGAACATTTTCATGAGGAAATGGTACATGGTATATACATCTAAGGTTTACAACTTTACTTTCTTGGAATGAAAACTCTAAGCATGTCTCTTTGGATAACCCAATTATTATTTATTATTAACCTTTATTTTATCAGGAAATAATCCCATTGAGATTTAGAATCTCTTTTTCAAGGGAATCCTGGCAAAGACAGCAGTATAATAGTTCCATATTAAATATATAGTAAAAACTAACAACATAAAACAGAAAAAGACAGCAGCGCTAAGGTCAACAGTACATGTGCATTTAGTACTCAATTAGTCCTTTAACCTAATTTTAAACCGTGTCATTGTTGGTGGTAGTCTAAATTAAGATGATTCTGCAATTTATACCAGGATGTGAAGTAAAAAGTTTAAAGGCACAGGATTTTAGGAGCCAGGAAACAACATATGTAAGAAGGCAGTTAGCACAGTATGGCCTTAAAAAGAAAAAATTACCAATGCTCCAATCTGCGATTGTGCAACGACGGCCAACCAACGCTTGCATGCAATCTCCTCCCATCAGGACTACCTGACAGCGTTCCGACTGATGGATAGGAAACGTAAAGGCGTGGTCGACAGCAGTGATTTCAAAAGGGTGTCCAGCAGCTTGGGATTTTTCTGCACGGAGGCAGAGTATCAGCGGCTGCTTGATCTGATGGGCCTGCATCCCGGAGGCAACCTTAACTACGCAGAATTTGTCCATGTTGTTGAAAACAATGCCAAACGCAAACAAGGGAAACAAACAGCGTGTGTGTGAGTCTGATGTGGTTATTATTACTAATGCTTGGACATTTTGGTGTGCTTCTACTGTAGCAATTGAATTAACCTTATGAACAGACCTCTGATTGAGAAAGTCACAGACTATAAATATCTTCGCACCTGTAGTCGATCAAATTTCACATTGATAATCTTGTGTGCAGACTAAGGCAAAACATGGCTATTTCTACAGAAACAAAAGCATTTTTCCCATGTTTTGTAGGAAAAGGGTTGTTGAGGCAGTTTTCTTGTCGGTCTTGGACTATGGCGCTGTGATTTATAGACATGCATCATCTTCAACTCACAAATCTCTGGACTCAGTCTATCACTCCACCTTGAGATTCATAACCCGTCATGTCTTTGTACACATCATTGTATTTTATATGAAAGAATTGGGTGGTCTTATCTTAAAGAAACTTATCTGTAAGGCTCTTATTGGAAAACTGCCATCTTACCTTACAGAACTTCTCTGTTACTCAGAGGGACATTTTCAGAATGGCTCTGCTGTTGGGCTTTTACTTCATGTTCCACAAGCTCGGTCTGAACTAGAAAAACTTCTTTTAGTTTTAGTGCAGCCGACTCCTGAAACAAATTACAAATTACTTTCTTAAAATCAACTCAATTGTGCCTTTTGGACAATTACAAAATCTGGTTTTGAACTTGCATGTAACTGCCTCACATAATTGTATTTTTTGCAGCCCTATTATGCAAATGCATTTATCACATCATTTTCCAATTCTGAATGCTTAGTTGTCTTTTCATATTCATTATGATTGCACATTCATTTGTTCTATATTTGTCTTTGTAATCTGACTCAATGACATTGAAAACAAGGGTTGCCCCTCAATGATCTCTCGAGGATAAATAAAGGTTGAATTAATGTTGATTTTCTGTCTCTCCTGACAGACAAAAGCAGCTCCATGAACTCCTGGCCTGTGACGCTCGCTACAAGTGGGCAGACATGTCCAAGGTCACTAAAACTCACAGACAGCACACCTGATTTGATTATTTGCATGATACAATGATCTGGACCTGTTCCTCTCCGTTAGGTGCTGTGCCAGTTTGACAAAGACGGCCAGGGTTTGATCCATAAAAAGAGCTTGAGGAGACTCCTCTTCACCTATGCTCTCCCCATGGGGTCTGAAGAGTTCGACCAGCTCTGGTCGAGGTAAGAGATACCCTGCTGAGGCATCACAGTCATTACATCATACAGTGCAGGGCTCTTGTCTGTGCAGCCCTTTGTTTTACTTTATTTTGACAGGTATGACCCAGAGTGCCGGGGCTGTGTGGCAGTTTGTGACTTCCTGGAAAAGCTGGGGTTTCATCATGAAGGGGATCACGGGCCTCGGAGCCAGAAGCTCAACCAAGCTGGGTCCCAGGAGGACACTGTCAGACCAGTGTCCTCTGACGCTGCATCACTCCAATGCATTGAGTATGTGAAGAAAGATACTGTGGGCAATTTTAGATTACCCATCGATCAACTCTCTGGCGTTTATCTAGGTCAGCAGTGACAGAAGGCTATGTAAGGTAGCCCAGATGTCCTTGTCCTCAGCCACATCCTTTCCCAGGCTAGATCGTATATGCAATCCCTCCCACATGCTTTTGGTCTGCTCTGTTGTCTCTTCCTACAGTTGTAATTGCCAGGAATACATCCACAGGGAGGCATTCCAAATAGACTTCTTTTGAAATAAAGCGCGGCAGTTCTACCCTGAACTTCTTTTGAATGTCTGAGCTCCTTACCGTATCACGAAAGGCTCTGACACACCAACCCGACAGCAGACCGTTGGCAGAAAACGCAGTCGGACTGATCAGTCGGCTCCCGTCTTTCAAATAAGTGCCTTGGAACACACCGAAGTGACGCAGACTTGAGAATTCATTCTGTGCATGCTGCCACGCTAATCTGTATTGTCGCCCGAAAAATGAAAAAATTAAATGACGGAACATATACCTGATAAACACAGAGCACGCTGTCATCCGTCATTATTTTGATCAAAAAGTGTGGATAGTGGTCTAGAAGGATCGTTGTCGTCATTACTCTCTGAACCGAAGAAAATATGATGGTTAGTATATTACATTGAGTCATTTAGCTGACTCTCTTAGTCATTGAAAAAACACACATGACCACAGAGGATCAGTATATCAAAAGCTTTGCTCTTCACCACAAGAGCATCTGCAATACTATTGATGTTGCACCAGTCTGCCTCTTAATCTTACATTCCATTTTACCCTCACTCAGGAACAAGACCCCATGATACTTACACTCGGGCTAAAACAGGGGCCCTAACCTGGCCTGTACTCGTGCCTTTAGGAACCGACCAGTAGGCCCCTTTTGGGAAAGAGACTTCAGACAGAGTATTAGGGTACCACCAAGGTCTATATAAAAAAGGTCTTCAGATACAGTATTAGGGGACCACTAAGGTCTATATGAAAGAGACTTCAGATATGGTATTAGGGGATCAATATGGTCTATTTAAAAAAGACTTCAGATACAGTATTAGGGGACCACTAAGGGTATATAAAAGAGACTTCAGATACAGTATTAGGGGACCACTAAGGTCTATATAAAAGAGACTTCAGATATGTTATAAGGGGATCAATATGATCTATTTAAAAAAGACTTCAGATACAGTATTAGGGGAACACTAAGGTCTTGGTAAAAGAGATTTCAGAGATTTCAGAGATTTTCAGATATTAAGGACCACTAAGGTCTAAATAAAAGAGACTTCAGATACAGTATTAGGGTTCCACTAAGGTCAATATAAAAGAGACTTTAGATACAGTATTAGGGGACCACTAAGGTCTATATAAAAGAGACTTCAGATATGGTATTAGGGGATCACTAAGGTCTATATAAAAGAGACTTCAGATACAGTATTAGGGGACCCCTTAGGCCTATATAAAAGAGACTTCAGACACAGTATAAGGGGACCACTACAGTCTATATAAAAGAGACTTCAGACACAGTATTAGGTGACCACTAGGTTCTATATAAAAGAAACTTCAGATATGGTATTAGAGGATCACTAAGGTCTATATAAAAGAAACTTCAGATACAGTATTATACAGTAATATAAAAGCATCCAAAGAGCACCATGTCATGCGACCTTTAAGTCAAGGCTTAAAAGCTATATATGTTTAGTGACTGTGACTGTATTTATTTATTGTTTTACAGCCGCAGCCTCTAGAATGACATTGTCATTATTGTTGCTGTAGCTAACAGGGGCTAACTGGCCAACTTTGGCAGCAGGTGTTGAGCTTACTAGTGGTGCAGTCACATGCTCCGCATGGCGTTACATCCGGAGTTGGGAAGTTGTTCTTCTGATTTTGAAGTGCTCATGAGCTTTAAGTTGTAATGAAGAAAAAACATGGACGCTACAAAGAAGATGTGTGTATTTCATTGCTCAAAGCATTTTAACGGCATGCTGATAGCTGTTTCCAGTGTTTATTTCCAGTTTGTAGCTTTTCAATTAGGAGTTTTGTCCCAGACTTGCTGCACCAGTAATGTTACATTCACTAAAACCACTAAAATATTGCTTTACCTGTTTAGTCTAGGTCCCTCTACAAGGACAGCAAGTAACGAAAAACCTTATACCTCATTACAAATCAAAAAGCAAAACATTGACATGCAATATGTGAAATGATAAAAGGCTTCTTGCCATGAATGCAACATTTACTTTTATTTGCAATGTTTCTGCGTAATATGATGTCTATGGGCAAGTCATTTACAATTTTCTTGGGCGGAGTGATGACCTTAGGAGTCCCGTGGTAGATCACAGAGTAACAATGGTGCTTTTCACTCCCCCCAAGTAGTAGGGCTTTACCTACTGTTAGAAGATTGCTGGATCTCATGTGACCTGGTTATTTGTACATGCTGTGAGTATACAAATCACAACATGTAAATAGGAACATGTTGACATTACACAAGGCACTCACATGCACAGACAAGCACGGACATGAATGAATGAAGACATTTATTTCATACATGTTAAAAATGAACAAAACAAAACATCAAAGAAGTGTACAAATAAGTTGACAAATAATTACTAATTACTACAATTGTTAGGTTTTTGTAAATAATAGAGTGGGGTCTAGACCTTCTTCATCTGTAAAGTGTCTTGAAATAACTCTTGTTAACAATTGATACAATACATAAAATTGAAGACTTGAAAGGAGCAAAACATTCAATAAACAATAAGAAACATACATAGACATGTCTGAAAAGGAGTAGGAAGAAGTATACATTTATCCATAGCTCAGTTACTCATTATTATTTTTATTTCAATGTTTCAGTATAACTTGCCTTCGTGAGCCTTAGCACTGTGGAAAAGCTCCCATCTCACTATATAAAACTTGGTGATTTGAATGTACAATCCATATACAGATATATATTGACATTCAAATGTACACGTGCATACACACACGTATACACACAAAAACATTTACATACATACATACTGTACACATACACTTCACACTAATATATTTATAGACACATATTTACATACACACACACACACACACACATAATGTATGATATAATAACCACATTATACATGACCACATTTCTGTCACTTATAACATAAGTAGATTATAACCACATTCATATCTTATTTATATTTATCACATTGATCTATTATAAAATACTTATACGCAAACATACAAATACTTCGATGAACACACATTGCAATTGTCAAAGCCCTCTTTTTTCCCCTCTATCTTTTAAATCTCAGAAGTGGAACCTTGAGAAAATAGATTTTTAAAGACTTAAAGTAATGGGTATACAGCAGTACAGTAATGTACTCCGCTTTTTTCAAGTTGCTTTCACAATAGTATTTATATATTTTCAAATTTCCATTGCAGTTAAACAATAGGCCTACAGAAAAAGCGGCACTTCCCACGTTGATACTTGCTCTTGGTTTTGCACCTTCAACAGCTCTACCGCACACATGACATGACACCAATCTACGCACTGCTTTCATTACTGATCTACCCACGCCATTGGCTTGTGTTAACCTAGTTGAATCAACTTTGTGTTAAAGTAGGTACATCTCTTGCAGGAATTTCCTCTTAAATCATTAATTACTGTAACCTGGTTAAGTGGTCCAAACCATATTGTTTATTCCTACCCTCTAAACTGACCCACAGGAGCGTTTCATAAATTTGAGCCATTAGCGGTGGCAGGAAATACAAAATTTTGTCTAAAGCAGAGAATGCTAACGGACACAATTTTGAACATGTCTCTAAAGTTGTGGCTTGATTATGGTTAGGCACAAAAACTAATTGGTTATGATTAGGCATTAAAACTACTCGATCAAGTGAGTAAGTAAATGGTCTCATGACATGATCCCCTAATACTGTACCTGAAGTCTCTTTTATATAAGCCTTAGTGGTCCCCTAAAACTGTATCTGAAGTCTCTTTTATGTAGACCTTAGTGGTCCCCTAATACTGTATCTGAAGTCTATTTTATGTAGACCTTAGTGGTCCCCTAATACTGTATCTGAAGTCTCTTTTATGTGGACCTTAGTGGTCCCCTAATACTGCATCTGAAGACTTTTTATATAGACCCTAGTGGTCCCCTAATACATCATCTGAAGTCTCTTTCCCAAAATTCCGCCTTGGTGCAGAACTGCAGCCACTAGAGCCAGTCCCACAATGAGCTTGTATGTGTCAGTATGTGTGTGCAAAGCAGAGAAAGGGAAGGTAACCTTGCCCCTTATGACCTCATAAGGAGAAGATTCAAGATCGGCCCATCTGAGCTTTTCATTTTCTCAACCCAGGGCTCGGTTTACACCTATCTCCATTTCTAGCCACTGGGGGGCCATAGGCAGGCTGGGGGAACTCATATTAATATAAAAAAAACTCACGAAGTGACATTTTCATGCTGTGCGACCTTTAAGAACTTGAACCCTGCTCTTCCATGTTAAAGTCCTCTGTTTGTTTGACCCATCCATCAAATTGTTTAAGTCGGCTTTGTTCTTCAAAAAACCTCTACCGTAGCCTGGTTATTCAGCCAGCCCATGGGCCCGCCACCTGTGGGAGGATCCAAAGGGGTCGGGTGCGCTGTCATATGGGTGGCAGCGAAGGTCAGGGGCTTCGACAGACCAGACCTGGGCAGAAGAGACTGGCTCTGGGGACGTGGAATGTCACCTCTCTGTGGGGGAAGGAGCCGGAACTTGTGCGGGAGGTGGAGCGCTACCAGTTAGATCTGGTGGGGCTTACCTCTACGCACACTCTTGGATAGGGGTTGCACTCTGTCCTACTCTGGAGTTGCCCGTGATGTGAGGCGCAGCGCGGGTGTGGGGATACTCACAAGCCCCCGGCTGAGCGCCGCTGCGTTGGTCAAAGGTCAATGATCGATTTTATAATCGTTTTATCTGATTTGAAGCCGTATGTTTTGGACACTCGGGTAAAGAGAGGGGCAGAGCTGTTAACTGATCACCATCTGGTGGTGAGTTGGGTCAGGTGATGGGGGAGGACTCTGGACAGACCTGGTAAGCCCAAACGGGTAGTGCGGGTAAGCTGGGAACGTCTGGAGGAGGCCCCTGTCCGACGGACTTTCAACTCACACTTACGGCGGAGCTTTTCTGGCATCCCTGTGGAGGCTGGGGGCATTAAACCTGAGTGGACAATGTTCAAAGTTTCCATTGCTAAAGCTGCGGCGACGAGCTGTGGTCTTAGGGTCTTAGGTGCCTCAAGGGGCGGTAACCCACGAATACCTTTGTGGACACCGGTGGAAGAAGAAGGAATCTTTCCGGGATATGTTATCCTGGAGGACTCCGGAAGCAGTTGCAGGGGACCGACGGGCCCGAAGGGCTGCAGCCTCCGCCGTGACAGAGGCAAAGCAGCGGGTGTGGGAGAAGTTTGGATAAGACATGGAGAAGGACTTGCGGTCGGCACCAAGGTGCTTCTGGGAAAATCGTTTGCCACCTCAGGAGGGGCAAGCGAGGAACCATCCAAGCTGTATACAGTAAGGATGGGACGTTGTTGACCTCAACTGGGGAGGTAATAGAGCGGTGGAAGGAGCACTTTGAGGAACTCCTAAATCCAGCTGACAGGCCCTCTGTGGTAGAGGCAGAGCTGGAGGATGATGGGGGATTTTCGTCAATTTACCTGGTGGAAGTCGCTGAGGTAGTCAAACAACTCCACAGCGCCAAAGCCCCAGGGATTGATGAGAGCTGTCCAGAAATGCTGAAAGCTCTAGGTGTGGAGGGGATGTCTTGGTTGACATGCCTCTTCAACATTGCGTGGAAGTCTGGGACGGTGCCTAAGGAGTGGCAGACCGGGGTGGTGG
>NC_048429.1:18984791-19011229 GCF_013103735.1 Etheostoma cragini
CAAACATATTTTATATTTACGCTGTCTGTCTGAACAGAAATACTTGAGTGAAGCTATGGAAACATAGCAGTACAGGTTATAACACAAGCTGTTGTTGTGCTGTCCACAGACAGATTGTGCAGGAGAACTACAAGGGGTTGAGCGACTCCCTGACTCACCTGGAAACGATTAGAGATGGCACAGTGACAGTGGAGGAGCTGCTGCGCCTGCTACAAACCTACAGCTACTCTGTCCGGAGAGAGCAGCTTATAAATTACCTGCGCAGGTCAACTCCAACCTTTACTTTTCCCCATGGAGACTTACATTATAGTAGTGGGCACAGCTGGAGACAGTCTGCACAGCCATGTGTCTGCACAGCCTTGTGGACCAAACTTTAGTTCCTTTTTTATTGCTTAAACACAGTTTTCTAAACTCTCCAAACTTATCTAATGACTTTAACCTCAACCTGGTTTCTGTGACGTGAACTGTTTAGCTCAGGTAACAGACTCTGGAGTTTTGCACATATAGCTTCACTTGTAACCACTGTTGTTTAGCGATAAAAAACTACTGTAAACTGTAAAGACAATCTTACACAATAACACAATGAAAATCAGAGAATTGGCCTGTGTATTTATTGGTATGCAGATAATAATTTGAAGCTGCACAATACAGGTTTTCACTTTCTTGTCATTTTTATCCATCTTAGTTAATCCTCAGACACCCCACCTATACGTTTAAATATATGTGTATATATATATACACATATATATATATATATATATATATATATAGATGCTTATCTATGTATCTATGTATGTACATCTATGTATCTTATTTTCAGTTTTTTTGGGGGGGTGGGGGGATGTTTAGCTGGTTATCCAAACCCTTCAAAATACCACATTACTCTAAGACATCAAGACCTTGCGGAACACCATGGATGGAGGGATGGATGAATGAATGATGGATTGATCGATTGATGGATGTAAAGGATGTACAGAGGGATGGATGGATGGATAGATAGATAGATGAAGGATGGATTGATGTAAGGATGTAAGGATGGATGATTGATAGATGGACTGATTGATGTGAGGATGTAAGGATGGATAGTTGGTTGAATAGATGGATGGATGGATGGATGGTTGGATAGATAGATGGAAGGATGCACGGATGAAAGATGGGTGGATGGATGAATAGATGGAAGGAAGGATGGATGATGGTTAGATGGAAGTATGGATGATGGAAGGATGGATGGATTCGGTTATGACACTTGACACTGACATTTGTTGATTGAATGGCGAGCACTTCTGTTCTGCAAACTGTTAAGAAGCCTCCTTCCTGTCACTATAACTAGGAAGGTCATCCTCTGACTGCCCTGAATCTCTAGAATGGGGTTGTAAAGTAGATTGCAATGAACCAGAGCAAGTTTTTCTCCTCTCCCAGAATGCATTGTGGACTTGCCAGACCTTACTCGGCAGCCTGGTGAGGATGGTCTGGCAAAGCGAGACTAGGGTGGCCGGAGCTCAGTCCATAGGGAGTTGGGTTGGGAACCGGAGTGGCACTGGAGAAGTGCAAGGTCACCTCCTGGGCACTGCCAAGGTGTCCTTGAGCAAGGCACCGGACCCCCAAATGTTCCGGCGGCAGTCCATCAACAGCTGCAGCCCCCTCAATCTGACGCTTTTCTTCACTTGTGCATGTGTATATCTTGAACATGTGTGTATTTCAGGTCTGAGTGTTACTAACAACGGAGTGAAACATGTTTATTTTCCCCTGCAGGAATAATAAAGTACATTCAATTTAACAAAATTGAAATCATTCATTGTAAAATCCACTTCTTTGTTTGTTTCTAAAGGCTTGAGGTTCCCATGGATGATTATGGTGAGAGGCTATCTTACATGGACTTCCTGTCTAAGTTTGACCCTAAAGCAGAGAAGAGGTCTAAGCGTCCTCCTTCTTCTCCTGATGTTGCATGCCAGATAGAGTCTTTGGACAGCCTCAGTCCAGGCCTGATTCTGACTAGGATGCAAGAACTAGTAACTGCGTCAGCACCTAATCTGTATAAGGTGAAGCTTACAACATGCTTCATTTTTCTTTGTCGTCGGTTTCTCAGCTGATCACTTTTCGGTGTCTCTTTCTGTCCCCTAGGCATTCTTGGCCTTTGACCAGAGTGGGACAGGGACAGTCAAAGCTCTGGAATTTCGCCAGGTGCTGGAGAACTTTTGTGCCCATCTGTCAGACAAACAGCACAGATACATCCTGACCAAACTGCAGCTGGACCAAGAGAACTGCACTGTTAACTGGAAGGATTTTCTCAACAAGTTCCAGTCACAGAGCCCACTGGTAAGAGAAGCTGTTTCTGGAGATATTTAAGGCAAATGTGCTTTTTCACTTCCCATGATGCTAACATGGGGAACATGGTCACCATTTTACCCGCTTTGCATCTGCATGTTCCCGTTGTCATTAGCCTTGTTTCATCACACATTTTGGTTGGCTTTTGGTGCGTACCCAAGTGTGACTGGCGCGTTCATACCTGCCCAAACAAAACGCACCAAGGTGGAAAACCAACTCTATCCGCGCAATTCAACCAAACTAAACAAGGCAGGTGTGAAAGCACCATTAGAAGGCAAGAACATTTGTGTATTGCCTCAAAATGTTGACCTTTTCTGTTGGCTTTGTACCTCATATGGAGCGTGTGTGTGTGTGTGTCTGTGTGTGTGTGTGTGTTGTATGCTACTGTTTATAATGATGTAGACGTCAAAGAGGTCTCTGAGTAAGACCTGGGAAAAAGGGACTAAAACCGATTGCTTGCCTATCCAGACCGAGACCTCTGAAGACACAGATTCTCTGCAGCAGATCCAGGAAGTCGTCTCCGGTGACTTGTATGAAATCACCAAAGAGCTCATAGATCTTGACTCCTCCAACAGCACTACAATCTCTAAAGGGCAGTTCAGACAGCTGTGTGATCACCACTGCCTGAGACTCACAAAGGATCAGGTGAGAAACTGTTTGCTTATATTCCTGTCCATGATAATTCAGAGAATTCTAGCCGTTCAAGAGAACAAGCACATCTTCAACAACTCTTCCAATGTTTTCAAGCAACAACACATACTGGCATCCGCCCATGGTTACAAAGGAGGAAATTAGTCTGTGAGAGAATGAGTCTTTTGGTGCATTTGCCAACACCATTTATTTTAGTCTGATATGTTGTCTTTGATTATCCTAATCAAAATCTAATTTATCTTTGCCAATAATTATTGACTTAATGAGAAAGTTAGTCATCTGTAAAGCCAATTTACTGTGCTGTTTGTAGCTCGCTTTGGGGTCCTAGTCCCCCCAGTGCAAATGATTATTGTCTATGTGTTTCCTTTTGCTTCTCAGTTTGAGTGTGTGTGGAGTCAGATGCCTGTGAATGAGCAGAAGAAGCTGCAGTACAGAGAGTTTCTGGAGCGCTTTGGTGCGCCGAGAGGGGCAGAAGCAGGGGGTCCCACCGTCAGTGTCCCATCTCTGTCCTATGAGCCCAGACAAACAGCCTCAGCGACAACATTTCGCCCAGAGACTGTAGGTGCCATTCTGCAACGCACTAAGGTAAAGCACATGACAGGATGGAATATCCAGAGGACTGCACATTAAAAACCTCTCTCACTCACTTTTACTTATTTCCCCGTCAAAAACACTGCGCTTTACACTTACAAACCCTTGGACACTTTTTCACAGTATCTCTGCTGCCCTTTTTTGCTCTGTGCACTCTTCAGAAAAAGATAAAGAAGGATTTGGAAAATGTGTCGAACTGAATGAGAAAGGTTATTATTGCGCACTTATGTGGATATTAGCAGACACAAAAATAAAGGTTTGAGAAGAGAAGACAGATTATGCTAGCTCAAATTAATTGAGTCTCTCCAATTTCCCTGCAAAATATAAATCACATGTTCCCAACCATGTTTTTTTCTGTGATCAAAATGTCTCACTGCTGGCTTAAAATTTAATCTCAAATAGTGAAAATGCATTTAATCAATGGTGTATATCAACATAAAAAAGGGGCGATAGCAAAGGGAGAGAAACAGTCAGTTGAAAAAAGTCAGACCCTACAAACCAATACATTACAACTGTCAGGAGACACAGGACATAGCTCTATCACGTGTAGTTCTTGTGAAAGCCCCCTAAGACTCTGTTTCCACTTGGTATTAACATCCGATCTGAGTGACCGGATCACAAGTGGACAGCTCTCGTTACGCGTGTCCCCACCTAGCAGTGAAATGTGTCTCAATGGCATGTCTCTCTTTTTTCTGTTTTCAAAAGGTCCCGCTGGTTGCTTTATATTGATTCTCAAATATAATTCCATAATGCTTTGACAAAAGTGGATTTTATCAGTATTGTCTGTGTCAGACCAATTTACAGCTGATATACATTAGCTGTTTGTTGCCTGCCAATCGGAAGGTTGGTGGTTCAGTGCCTGGCCCTGCAGTCCTATTTCAAAGTATAATATATATATATATATATATATATATATATATATATATATATATTTCAGAGATATTTGACATTTCCAGAACGTCCGCCATGTTTAAGCAAGTTTCTAAATTGATTGTTTTTCTTTTGTGTGTAGACACCCTGTGTACACGCCAAATAAACAGAGCAAAGTCTTTGTCCTTCGTCGACACATTTTGTCAGGTGATGTTTGTGAAGTGTGTGAATCCTTCTTGAAATAAGCAGATGCCTGTTCAATCTTGCCAGACTTAAAGCAGCAATTTGAGACTATGTGGGAATTGAGGCTTTAGACACAGCTCAAACTACAGTTTCATCTCAGAAACATATTACATGTGTAAATGATGTACTTGAACCAGGGTTTTTATCTTTGCAGGTGATTCCTAAACTCATCTTGTGTCAAGTATATTCTCACATTAAGTGGAACTGCAGAAGTGATATGATTAAACTTATTTTATTTTGTTTCCAAATGTTTTCCTAAACATTAAGTGAAATTATATTAATCGTAAGGGGAATTATTCATCACCTCCTGTGAAGGGTGATAAAGAGTACAAGATTTGCTTATGTGAAGATGCCCAGGGGCCGATGTTTTTTTTAACATTAAAAGTTACATTCAATTGCACTGATTAATTACAATTTTTCTTTTCATTGTCACAAGTATCTTCTTTTTAAACTTCTTTTTACATCTGTAGTCAGATATAACCGAAAATATTGTATGAAATACCTTCAACTTGACGTTGGAAAAATTTTAACCTCCTAACTTCATGTAAAGTTTACATATGACTACATATGACCACACTGTTAAAATACTCAATTAAAAATAAAAGTTCTGCATTGAAAGAAATGTGCGCAAGCATCATCAGGAAAATGTACTTAAAGTATAAAAAGTACTCAATGCAGAAAACTGCTCAGTTTAGAAACTGGAAAAGATCCAAACAGTTAAATCAATCAAGTGTTACATTGTCTAATCATTTTCGCTGAAAGATCTTAATTTGTAAACTATTTACTAAAGCTGTCAAATGAATTTAGTGGAGAAAAAATATTTCTCTCTGAAATGTTGCTGAGTAGAAGTAGAAACAGGCATGAAAAGAAATGACTCAAATAATGTGAAAATGCATCAACATTTGTACCTGAGTCCAGTACTTGAGAACATGTACTTGTACTTAGTTACATTCCACCAGTGCTTGGTGCAAACCACTCTTAAACAACTTAAGATGCCACTTTTCTTCAATGTAGTTGTGCAGCACTACTCCTCACCTTCTCTCATTCCTCTCCCAGTCTGCCCCCCAGTGCACCTCCAGGGGTCCTGCCTCAGTGGGGAGGCCGGGAACAGTAAGCCCGTTGGGCAGCGCAGAGAGAAGGCTGCGTGGGGCCGTGCAGCGCTGTTGGAGAGAGATCCAGAAGAACTGTGCAAAGGAAGATCCTCAGCAAGAGGGACACATAAGCACTACCTCCTTCCTGGGTGAGCAGCAAACCACAGGCAATCATACATGACCCTGAGCTATTCCTTCTACCTGCTATATGCTCAGGACTGACTGTGTGTTGCAGAGATCCTCCAATGCCTCGGCATCAGTATGACTCAGGAGCAAATTGAGCATCTGGCTGTGAAGTTTGACATCAGCAATAATGGCTGCGTTTCTTATCACAACTTCCTTCGTCACTTCCTATTGAACCTAAAACCAGCAGAGACCAAGGCGGCACATGAACGACGTAGACTCCCTCTTCCTATAACACCGGTAAAAAAAAAAACTGTTTGCAATTCTCTGTCTGCATGTAATAAGCTCTAAACGTGTCTCCAACCCCTCTTATTGAGCTATGACTTTGGAAAAAATTAAAAGTTTTTCCAAATATACATTTGTATCTCCACCACTTTGTTTACGTGGTGCAATACAATGCAAATTGCAAACGTCTTAACCCTACTATAGTTGTTTAGATGGTTAGAAATGGTTGCACTGGCACCAAGATGCGGAGTGGGACTTTTCCCAGTGTGGCGGTACTGTTTCGAGGCTGCCTGGCGTATGGCCGCTGCCCGGTGCCCCTCTGATGCGACTGGGCAGCGGCCGCATGCCAGGCAGCGGCCACAGGGCAGCAGCCACTGTCCGGTGGCCGCTGCCCAGTGGCAGCTGCCCGGTGGCAGCCGCCCAGTGGGTTTGAAATTAAGCCTAAAGTCCTTAGGGTCCATTTCCCGAGGAACATTAATTCCCTCTGCTCACTTTTAAGGCAAAGGCTAAATAATAATACATTTTATTTATGTAGTGCTTTACATGGTAGACTAGTCAAAGACACTTTACAGTAAAACCAGCACATTTATCACATAAAAACAGAAACATGAAACTAGCATATTTAAAGCAATTAAAACACAGTGTAGCCTACAACTTTGTAAAAATGTGGGATGACTATAGGCTAAGTAGATATTTTTACACCCTCACACATTCAGTCGGGTCTGCTACTTTGGGCTTTTTTTCTCCCTTTGACAAGAGCCGTATTTCCCTTTCTGCATATTATATGCTTCACCTCCTCGTTACTTTCCATTAGAAGCTGCTGCTTATTGGGTGAAACATATGGTGCATGCGTCTTCTCAATTCTGCATTAGTAAATCTGTGATCAATACTGTGGTCTATTTGAGAAAGCCGTGAACGTGCACTTATCACAGCTATCTACACCTGGCTTGACATAGCTTCACCTGTTCATCCTGGCTCGGCAAATGTGCAACCGATCAAGCAGATGAGCAGATCACACAAAGTCAAGCTGCGCTTTTTCACTTATACTGGATATCTTTATTCTACTTTCGTGCAACAGGCCCCTGCACTTACAATAAAGATCAACAAAAACAAAAACAATCCACATGGAAACAAAGTGCAAACCAATGAGAGCACACATAAATCGCACAGTACACAAACAGAACCACGTGATACTATTGCACAACAGCCTCAAAAAGCCTTATTTAAAATATTGATTGATTTTGGCACATTTGAGTTTCAGTGAGGTTCAGTCTGCATTTTGGGGACTTGGTATCGTCTGTATCGGATGGTAGGAGGGTGGAGGATGCTGATTGGCTGTTCCCCACTCCTCCCCGTCACCTTCATGGCAGATTATACCACACAGGCGGGTTCAGGCGGGTTTCACATTTTAGTATGCATGTTAGCATTTTGAAAAGTACTTTTCCCTCATGGATCCAGTCATCACAGTTGGAGTTACTGTGAAATTGGGACACGGGGTATGTACTTTAAGCTACACATGCCCATGCTGAGCAGCACATTTCAAATTAACTCTCCTTTCCTCTGTTTAACATCTGGTGCATTGCACATGTGTTGTCTGCAAGTTTAAATTGGGTTATAAGCAAGTGTGTGTGTGTGGGGGGAGGTGCCGGGTTGCCAGATTGTGTAAACTCAGCGGGGACCTCCCACCCTCAGGCTCTTGACTATCGCCTATATGACAAGCAAACTGGGCAAGTTTGGTGAGTTTGCGGTGCTTTTCTGGCATGGGGAGGTGTATATGAAGCTTTGAACAATGACACACGGGTGGGCACGTTCTTAAAAGACTCCCGCTGAGCGACTAAGCTGAGCCCCAAGCTTTAATGGAGCGTGTGGGTGAAGGCCCTAATCTGGCAACCCATGAGCTGCGAGCTTCCAAACCAACTTTGAAAACACAAGACCTGCATTGTCTTAAAAGAAACCACCACCATCTGTGTAAAATTGCCAAGACCCCCTGCATCTTATCTGATTCAATGACGTCTCTACACCAGCTTACAGACAAAACCTTTTTTATCTGATCATAGAACAAACAACACTTGCGTCTCAGCTTGTGAAGAAATGAAATAATAGCACTAATGTGGGCTCTCACCTTTTTTTTCTGGTTGATCGTGACTTCCTGTATGGGCCTTGTACCCTGTCTGATGGGATCCTGCTCGGTCTGGTTCCGGTTCAGGTGAGCCACGGTGTTCTAAGCAAAGATGGCGTGGAGGTCATGCTGAGGATGCACGGTGTGGTTCACTCCTCCTGGACCTCCATCAGACGCTGTTTCCTGACGTGCGACCGCAGCCGCACAGGAAGTGTCTCGGTGCAGGACTTTAGGAAGGTGAGGTCCCTTACAGAGCTCCGACTGCTCTGCTGCATCCGAAGAATGTCAAAACACAAGAGAAAAAAGTTGTTCTTCATAAATTATTGATGCGATTGTTTCACTTGTGTCTCTTCTATCAAAATGTCTGTAGAAGAATGATGGAGGGTGACTTGAAATCCATGCTCAAGACACACAGACACACACAACACTTGACAGCCAATCAGTAATTTTAATTGTTCCATTAAGCTGAAGGTTGAAACAAGACTGCTCTGACATTTTGGCCCAGGAGAACAGCAGCTGACACTCCTGTTTTATTGCCCCTGCCATTTACCTGCTGTACATTTCACAGACAACAAAGCTCCACAAGCTAATCAATAGAAACAATTAGCCAACCTGTTCAGGGATGACATCTCCTAAACCCCAACTCGAAACACTAGGACACACACAAATGTTCCCACTCCAATTCTTTGCCGCTGTTGCCCTGCAGGTGCTGCGCCACTTCAGCGTCAGGCTGTCAGAGGAGGAGTTCTTCCACCTCAGCTCTTATTTTGATGCCAACACCACAGGAAGGATCTGCTACAATGACTTCCTGTGGGCCTTTCTTCGCTGACCTTCATTCAGATGCCTACTGCTGCTTTGATACATTGTGGTAATTTGGTTAATTGCAATTTGTTATGCGGGGATTATGCACTGTAGAAAGCAAAATATAACCTGAAATGGTAAGCAGATCACTCTGCATTTGATCCTAAATCCCCTGAAAATGCATTTCTCTGTAACAATAAATATTGACACTAAACAATAGCTTGGTTTCCTTTGGAATTATGTTCATGTTGGAAATACAACACCTCAACTCCAACAATAGTGTTAAAACAGTGAGGTAAAAAAAAGGGGGTGGATGTCATGGCTCTGAATAGCAATAGACAGACCTGCAATCAACCCTGAACCGTGCTGTGGTTTCCATGTTCAGACATTGTAGAAGAGACATTCTTCGGAGCATCTTCCTGCCCGACTCGCAGATTGTCTTGTCTCTACTTCACAGAACAATCAGTGTTTATTTAGCTAGTATTTAGTTTCCACTCCAAGTACTTCTACTGTTAAACTCCATGCCTTCTCTTTTCTGATTATGTCTTTATAAAAAAAAGATTAGTAAAACTTTACTTAAGGTTTTCTGCATTAGACCTTAACCCTAACAATAATCCTATTTTTAATGACAAAACCAAATGACATTTGAAAAAAAGCATTATGTCAAGTTTATATGTTTTATTACACATTCATGACAGTGTCATGTCCCTGTTCAAGTAGATTTCAAGTAACCCAAAAGATCTTTAGTGTTGACTATGTTTTTCCACCTCCAAGATGATCTCTGGTCATGGTGTTGTAGTGGGAACATGCCACTTTGGAGGGGTGTATTTTGGTAAATAGACTGGACTGGCTCTCGCGTTTCACTTCCTGCCTGGCTGTCCCAACGCCCCGCTGCTCGCTTGAAAAAAGATGCATTATTTCCTCATGTTTTTTAGTCATCGGATCCCTTGATGGATGTATTTGTATCAGAGGAAGATCTTGCTGTCCGGTCCAGATAAACCAACCAAGGGGCAAGACTATTTTAATTAAGGATGTCCCAATCCTGATCACAGTATTGGATTGAAGCCCATTTTGACATTTTTTTTTACTGATCAAGGTTGGGCATTTACCCCGATTACCTTACTCTGATCATTTAAAATTAGCTTGTAGTGATCGCTTTTAATCACACACCCCCTGCACCACACACACCCCGCCAGACTGTCTGGATGTCGGCACTTTCAAACCAAGATGTGGCCACTTACCAGTGTCTGTCCAGAGAGTGTCTCGTAGCTTGCCAATATTTGGCAACAAGTAAGAATTCTGTCTTTCTTAGTCACCCTTTTTTACAGAAGCTGATGATTGTAGTTCTCCACAATTCTTCTGTGACTCCAATGGGAAACCGCGCTAACAGGCTGTTATTCTTTGGCGCCAACATCGGCTCAAGAAGAAAATCAAAGATTGACAATTAAGTGCAAGATGCCTCACTAAGTTTAGTTTTCATTGTCCTGTGGGGAACAGGAAGTTTATTCTTTGGTTGTGTGGGGGTTTGCTGGGATCCTATAGAGAACTCATTTGCTGCACTGAGTTGGCATTTCTAATGTTAATACTTCAAATACACTGTCTAATATTATGCTTAATGATCACAAAGGATCATCATAAAATAATATGGGTGGGGGATTAGGGACCCACAGCCCATTTCTGCCCCCCGGGCCCTTTGGTGATGAGGAAACAAAGATGAACAAAGAAGAGATTGTTACATGATTTGGGTTGCTCCCAGTGTTGTCCACCTTCTGTGACGATTTGACACTGATTTGTGTTCCAAAGCCGATCAAAGAAAGTGATCCAGACAACAGGAAGGACTGGGTGGATCTTTTGTTCGGATGGGAAGTGTGAAGTAAGATGGATAACGGGGAAGATAGAGGGGACGTCTGTCATTCACGTATGAAAATGAGACAGCAGCGAGATGGCTCTCGGAGAGGAGAAAAAAAATGTATCATCTGAGGAATCTGAGAGAGGGACACGCAGATGGAAATGGAAAAGGGATGATCAGAAACGGAGGAAAAAATAAAAGGAGCTCAGGATGGTGGTTGGATAGGCAGAGTGAGAAAAAAGGGAGGGAAGGAGCTGGGGCAAGACAAGAGTATATGAAAGCTAGTTGTATTAATGGCAAAGTAAAAAGCCATCGGCGAATAAATTACCCAGGCTCCCCTGGGATTACTAATGTAATTATTTGAACGAGCGTTCTTATTATAATGTGCAGAGGTGTGGAAGACCTGCGGAACAAAATGGGAGACAGAGACAGAGAGGGTTGTTGCTACTGGAAATTAACTCGCAGCTCTGGGCTCTATAATTGATACGAGACACAGATACCTTTGAGTGGAACAAAAGAGAAGAACCAGGACGGGGAAAAGTTTCCTCTGCAGCCTTAATTTCTTTCTCTAGAACAAGAAATAAAGGAGGGGAGAGACAAAAGGAAGGGAAGTAAGGAAGCATGATCCACCGGTCACAGATAAGGTTTTATTCAATCAGTGAATAATCTCTCAGAACCATCAGAATCCTTATGGTTTTAAGAAAGAGAGGTACATTTTTAGAGTTGTCTCCAAGAGCAACACAGTAACATGTTGCTGCTGGCGGGTTTCTTGTTTTACAGTTGAAAGACAAAATGCCTCCAACAACGATGGCAAAAATACAATACCATATGGACACTTTCATTCCAAAATGCTATACATCCATTTTAAAAAAAAGACCTGAAGTTCATAACCATCCAGTTTTGCTGAAATATAGAGGGTACAGTCAGAATTATTTTTTCCTAACGATGCTTTTAAAAAATACCAACACAATCTGCTTTCAAGTTTCAGCTGTCAATCATTCAGCCTGCGTAGGCGTCCCTTTTTTCAAACAGAAGATATCTCATTTTGGAACAAAACTCTTCATATGCAGATTGTCTGAGTAGCAGAAGTCGTTAACTCCTTTAAGCATGCCTCAAGAAAGAAATCAAGAAATAGTACAGCACTTTTTTCCCCCCTGAAAAAAACAGGAAACACATAACACAGCTACTGAAGCAGAAGAGCATCAAAGTGAGACATCTAAATGAGGACTGGAAGTGGAGAGTTGAACCAAACAGACAGCTTTTTATGAAACTGAGAGATGAAAGTTCCTCCCATCTTTTGGTTTTTAATGTTTCCCTTTGTTCCTTTCTTGGAGCATTTTCCTTCATAGACGTTAATTAAGTATGTGTTTTAAACTCTCTTACTATTCCTACACACACACACACACCCTATGTTGTGCTTGCACACTGTTGTCTGAATACATTCAAACTATCACTGCTAATCTTTTGTTGCTAATCTTCAGTTGGTATCATACTGCATTGTTCATTACTAGCCACAAACTCTAAAACCCTTTACCCTTACCTGCTCTGCATGCGTTAAAGGATTTGTAATCAATAGACTATTGTCTTTGGACGGCATTGATGGTACCACCAGTAGTTTAATAGCCAATAACTAAATAGTATAACCTGCACCAACATTATTGCCAGCATATTCATATTTAGGCTGTTCTCAAGAACCTTCCTTACACATAACTACGAAAATTAATCTGCTCCAATCCACCATCTTTTTTCTAATCTAACTAGTCATTTTGGTGCCTACACTCAAAGCTTTAGAGCATAATTTTTGATCTTAATAAATGTCCGTGACATTCAAGTCATTACCAAATGAGATTCTGCAAAGCTAATTATGACAACCACCACAACTCTCTCTGGATTTCTCAGTATGACTGTGGTCAGGAGATTGTGGCGTCTGGTGGCTTTCCCACTCTGAAGAGTCCATCACGTTATTTTAATCCTCTGTGTCCTTCTTTGCTACTTGTAACTGCATGGAGGATGGGGGGGACAATAGTCACTTGACCAGACCTCTGTCGCCTAATTTCAGAGTCTATCACACGATTTGGTGTGCATTCATTTTCTTTCATGAGGATGCGTTGTCAAATTTACCAATTTGACATATGCTACATTTAGAAAAGGGCTGCAAATACATAGTAAACAATTTGAGTTTTTTTCTCACTGTTGCGTTGGAAAGTTAGCTAACAAGTTGATGTTCTTTAACTCTGAATGCATGGGTTTGATACTAATGCAGATATAGGGTGTCTGTAGTTCTGATAGAAGATCACATCTACATTTCAAAACATACCGTAATCCACGTCGTTTTATGTCAGAGCAGCATCCTCTCTGTGTTCTAGGTAGGGCTAGGTACCGATTTCAAAACTTTTAAGGCACTCTAAAGCCTTGAGTATCAAAAAATACCTTCAATACCCAATTGTAATACCTAAGGAGAAAACCTTATCAGAGTCAGTGAGCTGATCTGCATTCAGCATGCTTCTAAAGACTAATAGTGCTGGTTATTGGCTGTCTATCGTTAAATGTTGTAGGAAAAACTCTACGTTACACACAGAGACAGGGCTCAAGTAGAAGGAACTGAAAAAAAAATAAAAAATTGCTGTAATGTGTAATGTTGTATGTGTGGTAGTATTAAAAAAGGATTGGTATCTGCACTGGTATTGAACATTTTTTAACGATACCCAGCCCTAGTTCCAGGACTTTCAATGTAAGCTCTGGAAGTACAGTATGTGTTCTTCAACCTCCAGTGGCCATACCCTCTTCACCAGGCGCACCATACCTTAAATCTAATCCTAATTCTAAGCTAAACCTGCCTCTTGAAGAAGCGACGATCAGCCAAAATGTCTGCAATTTCAGTCTAAACTCAAACTGCTCCACATAACATTAGCATAACACGTACTGACACTCAGACTGTTGTTCATGGTCTAACAAGTGCAAACAAACACACACGACACATACCACACACTCCACACATTTCTTGGAGAGCAAATCGGCTGCGGTTTCCTTCTTCACCTATTTGGAAACATTAAGACATCAGCTGGCACAATGATTGCTGATGTGCTGAGGAAGTGGGAGTAAACTGCAGCCCCAGGGAACGTTCAGACATTATGTCTGAGAGCGGGAGGATCAAAGTGTGACGTGGTCTTGTTATGCTAAGCACATTCAGACTCTTACTGAGAACAGCTAAATTCAGAAAATAGAGCAACAGGGGAAAAAAGGAATCTTTTTTTTTAAAACACAGACAGCTGCTAAAGACATGAAAGAGTTAATAATCACCAAATGGGGCCGAGCAGCTTCACAGAGGAGAAAATACCATAATAAGCATTTACATTACTAAGAAATAGACCAAAGGTAATGTAAAAAGCACAGATATTAACATGTTTTTGTAAAGCATAGCAACAACTTGGAAATCTACAAGTTCTTTTTTCTTTACATTGACAGAGTACATTTACAAAGACCAGTTACACTACATGTAGTTACAGATTTGCTCCTCTTTAAAAAAAAGGATAAAAAGTTCCCTCTCTCCCAACACGAGGGAGGGTGCTAGAAACACCCACCGCCGCTCGGAAGTTGGGGTTAGTATGACTGTACAGAAGCAGCGTTAGCATGTAGCACCTTTACGTCGTATGCAGTGGCGGATGCCGAACAGATGGGTGGGCCTGAATCTAGGAAGTCCCCAAATCAAAGAAGCTTTCTTTACAAAAAGAAGCTGTTGTAGTTGTGAGAAACATTCAATCTGCCAGGCCCCAGTTTGCTGGGACCAGTGGTGTAGTCTGATGTATTGTAGTGGGTATCCTGTACTGTATATATATGAGCAAGGATGGGGGTCTGGGTGTCCTCCACCAGGGAAGTTTTGGGCATCAAAGACTTAATTTCCTGCATTCTGGCACTCTTTTATGCACCATGTCACGGTGGAAATATCTATAATTCAAAATATTTCATAATAAAAATGCAAAGTATGTTGTTACATGTCATTGCACATTTGAAGTGGGTATTAGAAAATCCTGGAGCTTTCTTAGCGGGTACACTGCGTATACCTGCGTATCACGTAGACTACACCACTGCCTGGGACAGTAAAACTCAACATTACATTGTAAAATGTAAAACCTTACATTGTGGCAGTTTTCAAAATCTACATACGTGTGTATGTAAGCAGTATTTACTGAATATTATTTGAATATTAAAAAAGTTAACAAATGAAATTCTAACAGGGTAAGACTGACAGCATCAGTATACATGTTATCATTTATTTACAAGACTGTCAAAGGGAGGCAGGTATCTTTCTGCCTATCAGACGCTGCTCCCCCTCTCTTCTGCCTGCTCCGTTGCCGGTGTGTGCGTGTGAGTGACAGCCCGGTCAGCCAGACTGTTACCTTTTGCCCGCAATCTCTTGTGGAGCTTTATAACTCAGAACCACAGGTTCCAGTTAATCTTCTGGACATGTGTGTTGAGTTATTTAAACAACAACAACTGCTCCAGCCAGCTCATAGCGGGGTGTGTGAAGGTGGACAGGCCGGGCAGCAAGAAAGCGACCCCAGCAGACTGTGGAGCTTCTGAAATCAATTTTTGTAAAACAGCCACAGGTCACGTTAAAAAGTCTCAGAATTGAACAATGTATATACGTTTTCCAGTCCATGGTTATTGGGATTGTTGCAGTGCTTTGCACACCAAAACACTTCACTTTCTGATTGGTTGGGTCAGCTGTCAATGTGGGCGGGCCCAGGCCCGCCTTCAGCTCCGCGCCTGGTCGTATGTTACCTGCAGACCAAAAAGTTAGTCCCTATAAAGCTGTGCTATCATTCACACAGCATGGAGGATAGAGAGGGAGGAACACTGCAAATGATTTGGTTCTTACCAAAAAAAAAAAAAAAACTTATGAGTGTTTTATCTTGTTTTAAAATCTTTTTGCAGTGGAGAAAAGAGGAGAAAAGAATACTTGAGCTACATGGAAGGAGGAGAGGAGAGGAGAGGACCAAAAAGGGAAAGTGCTGCTTGTGGTTTCCTCTGCATCCTCCTGGACGGTTCAGAGGCTTATTGGGGCTGCAGTGGGGCCCAGGGGAGCAGTGTAATGTTTGATACCCTGACGCTCACACTGGCACTGGCGGAGACCTCTTGCTGCCCTCACACACTCAATTTGATCACATATACACATACACACTGGCAAAAACACACACCACATCATGCTCCGGGCCAGAGGAGGGGAGCATAACAGGAGGAAGATAAGAGTGGCAGAAAAGAAGTGGGAAGAAATGAGGAAAGTAATGTTTAAAAAGTGGAAAGAGAGAAGAAGTTCTGTGACAAATCCTCTGGGCAAATGTTACGTTGCTGTCGAGTCAAGGTTTATCCAAAACTGTCACGTAGACAAGGTGTTGGGTGGTTTCACTTTATGATTTACAGTTCATATAAAGGAAGTGAAAAAGGCCAACAGGGACGTCTGGGTGCCTCCTGTCTCTCTGAGACCCCCATCAGATTGTCAGTGCAGTAAAAGAGGACAAAGAAATGTTCATATGTCCGCATGAAAAGCGTCTCTCCGCTTGTCCATCTGCTTTTAGACTCAGTGTTGAGATGACGAAATGATGGCAGAGAAAATAACATTAATAGCATGAGGAAGCGTTCCTCACTTAGTCCTGTCCGTCTCCAGGCATGTACCATGCTGTATGTGTGGTGTTAAACACACAGCTGCCTCATAATATTTACAGAAACCTGCTCCGCTCTGGTCAACCAACCTCACCTAGATCTCCTGGTTGGCGGCAGGTGTTTTTGGGCAATCCCGCTTTAGTCATGTGGCCCGGGGGTTTGGAAGGTCGAAGACGATGGGTGCATTCATGGGCAGGAAGTTGACAGTGCAGGCTGAGGCGTTGACGAACGTCGTGGTGCCGTCAGTCATCATGCCGTAACCTGTGGAGCAGTGGAAAAGGTCAACTCCTGCACGCTGTCAGCACTACATGCTTTTACAGATGTTTTTTAAACACATTTCAGACTTGGTTTTTCATTTTTGTTCAAACAGGAACACACAGTGGGCCCTATTTTAACGATCCATGCACACGCATGAAGCGCCTGCCGCAGGTGCGTTCAGGGCGTGTCTAAATCCACTTTGCTAGTTTGATGGCAGAAAAACAGGTCCATGAGCCAGGCGCATGGTTCAAAGGGTTGTACTTAGTGTATTTATTCATTCATAGGTGTGTTTTGGGCGTAACATGCAATAAACCAAGCCGAGTGTCCCATCCCCTTTAAAAGCCAGGAGCATTTGTACCTTCGAGCGTTGCTGTGAGCAGGAAGGAGAAATTTTCAGGAGAAGAAACTGATTTAGCATGAAGTAAAAGCATCCAAGCAGATCATATCAAAATACAATTTCACATTGTTCATATATTCATATTTATATTATTTTTTAATCTTTTGCATGTTTGTGTGCTGCTGCGCCTCCCTGTGTGTGTAACAAGCATAGTGTGAACGCACATTTTACTAATGTACTGTTAAAATAACAGGGAACTTCTGCGTTATTGTTTGTCAATGGCGCGATCACTTTCTGCTGCCTCAAGATAACACTACGCCCACAATGCACCTGAACACACCTAACTGTAAGACCAGCACGCCCATGGATGCAAATATCGGCGCAGGTTCATTGGTCTTAAAGGAACATGCCGACTTATTGGGACTTGGGACGCAGAGTTACATACCTACAGATACAAACCAGATATATACCCTTCTCATCTCTGCTGTAACTCTGCCCCCAGCATTAGCTTAGCCTAGCAAAGATCCTTCCGATAACTGGTTCCAACTAGCTACTGGTCCCAGTAAGTGACAAAATTAAGCCAACATGTTCCTATTTACTTTGATTGTGATTTGATAATGCTACTTGGGCGGAGTGATTAGCGCAACACCTGAAAGCACAGTTACCTCCGTCAACAAAACCAATGTGAATAGCTAGCTTGTAGAAAACAACACTGGTGATCATGGCTGACCTTGAGGAATTGTCTGAGGATTGTTACTTGGTATCAAACCAAGATCTGGAAAATATATTTTCGAGCCGGAATGCACAGATAAGGAGTTGCCAATTTTGGAAGCTGATAGACAAAATGCCAAACAGACTGAGGTTGAAAGAAGATTCAGAATGAATATTTATGGTGGTGTATATGTAGAGAATGCCAACCTATGCCAACAGAAAACAATTGCTTTTGTTGTAGTGAACAATAAAAATATTGGTGTCACTACCACGGATGATTTCTCTGCCCTAATACACTTGGCAGTTGTCAGTATTTTTCTCGCAATTATTGACTCTATTACTCCATCTCTTACCAAACTCCAAGCGAACTTTCTGCTCTGTGACCGGGCTTCTCAGGTGCTGCAAGCAAATCACTCCGCCCAAGTAGCAGAAGCAGCAGTGTGCCTTTCTGAGAGTATAGTTCCCAGTTACTGTAATATGCGGTTAGAAGATGGCTGTGTCTCATGTACTAAACCAGTGTTTCTCAATTTGTAGGGACTGGCTCGCGGACAACTGGTAAAAATTAAACAAATAACATTTAATGTACATCTGATTTTGGACTATTTTGAAGTATTTAGAACGTGTCATTTTTTTTGACTGACGTGTGTCAGCCGTGCAGCAGTCTAGCGCCTTAGCCATGGTAACCATCCTTTGACTGACGTTCACTTAAAGTTTGTGTTGATTTTGGAAGCAAGATCATGTATGGCCTTATTTGTTATTTTTGCAGTTTTGATATTTAATTTATTTTAGTCAATGCTGTCCATGCAGTTGGCATGCGCCTCCTCAGTTTCTTATTAATGGGCTCTGAAATGCACTTTGCACATGTAAACATGTGTATTTACGTAAAAAAAAAAATTGCTTGTTTGGAAGAGGGTCTCCACTTAATGGCCATTAGAATATGTGGGTCACAGGGTGAGACCAGTTGAGACGCCCTGTATTAGAAGCCACGTCTAGGCATATGGGTTGGAGGACACATTTTAACAACATTTCCATTCTCTCCTCCCATCCAGTAAATTAGGTCTCTTGACAGGAGTGCCTTAATATACAATCAAACACACATTTTTTTGCATTTGGAGGTTTTCTTTTATTACAATTTCAATGTGGCCCAATATGGATATAGATATGGATATATTCTCTTTTTTTTTACTGCATAGTACTAAAATGTTGCCTCCCCAAAGGGCACACACATTTGCATTAAATATCCACTAATACATGGTTAAATAACACAAACTAATCAGAGGAAGTAATGTCAATCACAGTGGAGCCCTGGACGAATAGGAACTGAGACGCATCTGAAGGCTGTCATACATAGAGGTAATCTATTGGACGAGAAATGAGAGTTAGAAGCGCTTGGTATCACCATTCTAAAATGCCAAGAATTCAGTTTTGAGAAAATGTATGCATGAGTGCAACACTAACACCCCTACAGTTGAAAAACTGCTTCAAAGGCACTTTGGCTCAACGTTCCTTCCAAATGGCAGATGTAAAAGTGTTACCAAAGTGTTGTCAAGCACAAGTTAAATACCATCTCTACAAAAGTACAACAATTTCATCAGTGATCTTTTTAAGTGTAGGTGTAACTTTCACCATCTCCTGGATAAGAACAGATGTCCCTGTTGGTCCTTTCAGATTTAGAATACATGAATACAAAACACTGAGAACAACGTCTGCCATTCTCAATTTCTCTCAGAGTCTTTACATTTTACATTTCAACTCAATGCTGACCTGATCCCCTGACTGAGGAAGCAATCCTCAGCTGAAGATGAGATGAAATGTGGCTCGGCTATTCTTGAATATACACTTTCATAATTTTCATCATTGCTTGCATCATAGCATTATAGTGTTGGTGCGTTAAGAGTTTAGCAAGCCTAGATTCTTTTTAGAAAAAATGTACCACTGAGAAAAACTCAGCTCATCTCAACCTGTAACACATATCTTATGAATTCATTCTCTTTGGAAAAATTGTCATAGCAATCGTAAAAATCGTAAAGACCCCTGATCTAGATACAAGGCTTTTCCTCTATTTGCGCTACATATACAGTACATGTGACGGGCAGATTTACATTATAAGGTATATGTTTAGATAAGTAAGAAAAATGTACACACAGTGATGGTGGATCAGAATATGGTTACGCTAGAGTCCCTTTTTTTTAATTTAATGCTAAATATGATGTTGCAACCAAACGAATTTAGGTCATTAGGATTTATGTCAGCCTCAAAATATGTAAACTGCATTTTGTAGATAAGGGGGGAAGAGATTAGTTTATATGTACAGTACATCCCTAACTTAAAAACATCCCATTGCAACATGTGGAGACACATATTAGTCAAGGGTGTGACTTCTACTGGGATTCTTTCTCCCACTCACGTTTGATTTAGTCATTAAAAGACCTGTTTAGTGTCTTCTTATTGTCCAGAATAAGACACTAAAGACACATTCAAAATGTTAAAATGCTCTCCTGAGTCAACCCTCAGTGCATTTACAAGCAGTAGTTAGGGCTTCACAGGTAACATAAAAGCTGCTCTGCCTTCTTGGTGGAGGATATCGTAGATTGTGAGTTGGACTGCAGACACTAGTCAGGGCTGTAAAACTCTTCTGCATTTTCAGGGGTAAAATTTTTTTTAGCTATTCTTTAATATTGCAGTATAAAAAAGCATGTTGGTATTATCAGCCATTGTTAACTTCACTGTGTAAATCCATATAAAGAAATCTATGAAGATATATTTACTCCAATACAGGTACTAACTTTGTGTCAAAACTTTTGTGTGTGTACGTATATTATTTTTCAAAAGCTCAAGACAAAATCATGAATATACGTGAATTTAAAACACACAATTGTTTTTTTCTTGCATTTCAATCCCCCCACCCCTTTTCCATCAAACGTGGTCAGGAGAAAATATGTATTTTCTAAAGTCACTACTCAACTTTGATGTAAAAACTGTCATGTTAATTTAAAATGTGGATGTATTATATGTACCATATGTGCCTCCGTAGCTACAGCGGTATTGTGTGTGTGTGTGTGTGTGTGTCTTTGTGTTTGTGTGTGTTTTACAAGCACATGCACGTACCTTCATGAATGTGTCCGAACACATGTAATTTGGGTTGGACTCTCCTCTGGACTGTGTTGAGCAGCTCCATGCACCCCACACGCTGCATCTTTTTCGGGACCCAGTCCAGGAAACCTGCACACAGCGATGTGCAAATCAAACACACCTCAAATTAAACCCGCTGCTTCTCACAAAGCCTTTGAACAAAAAAAAACCTCTAAGTTTCTTACTATCTGCAATGCAATCTGCAGAGCAGAACCTGAGAAAAGAGGCAGTCACATTCATCATATTTTTAATTAATTTAATTTGTTACATTTCATCATACTGTTTCAGTTTCAGTGACAGACTTATGGGAAATATGTTGTATAATTACCATAAATTCATTCTACAATTTAATCTGACTATTCATGTGAAGAGAAAAATTAATTTAAATTCGATACACTAAGGAAAAAATACCATGTCGATTGCAAAGTCCATATGTCCCAAATCGCTGTGTTCAAGGTGACTATGTGCTTCATTTTTATATTCGAAAAAATGTATGTGCTCCCATTACAGAAATTGTATTTTATATTTTACCACAAAGTCACAATATGTTATTGTAATCTAATGAGTCACAGATTTAACGCATGTGTTAGTGAGTATCCAGCCAGGTAAAGGTAGCATGAGGTGCTACAAGGGAAAGTGAAAGTCAAGGGGCGAAAACCAGAGTCACACTCGGTCAGGCTTTAACAATGGACACAATTACGGAGCTTGTAAATTATCCAAACCCTACCCCAAATTGCGCAAATTTCTATTTAGCGCCATTTTTAGTTTCAGTCCGTGTTTGTGTTGGCTTACTGTTTTCTTTCCCCTTGTCCTCCTGTACTTGTGTTAAGTATCCTTTTCATGAAATGTGCTAAATGAATCAAAGTTGTTATTATGTTTGTTGCTACAACAATCTTCACAGTGACAGTGATACCCTGTTTAGCTCACGCGAAATCCAAAGTAGGCTAATTTACCGTATGCAACCCTTGGAATGCAACGCTGCATCTGTAATATATTCACTTATTGTAAGTGAATATGTTTCTGTCAGTGTAAAACACTATGTGACCTCCCAGTAACGCTAACCACAGTAATATACAGTGAGCTTTACCACAGCAGGCAGGGCTGTAGTATTTGAGTCCGGACTCAAGACACTTTTCTGTTGTCTTGAACTTGTTGGTATTTGGACTCAAACTTGTTTCGAATTCAGCCATTGGACTGGCAAAATATTTTAGTTGGTCGAACCGAGTCAGCAGTATATGCTTTTGCTAACTTCCTCTTTCAAAACAAAAACACTGATGAAGTGATTACAGGTACAATTAGGTAGTAGTTTAATTCAAAGTCCATCTAGAACATGCATTGAGATTGGTTGCCTGGTACAGACCTGACTGCGTCATACCGCTTGATCATCAGATATCAATTATCATTTTCAGTTTGGCCACAGACACAATGTCAGTGAGCTCTCTGTACCATGAGTTCTTCAAGTAATAAGTTGAAGAATGAGAACATTTTCATTTAATATTTTAAGTATATAATGTGGCTAAATGTGATCCTATAGTGTTGATTATTGCAAATAATAAAGTAAAATGATCAAGATACACTGTCTCTCACATCACATGAGTTATGAACAGCTAAGAAAATGGTCTTGAAGAGGATTCTTTTTTGTTTGTCTCTGTATTCACGCTCTCATTTGGACTCGGTCTTGACATGGACTCGACTAGTCCTGGATTTGGACTTGTCTTGGACTCGACAAAGCTGAAATTGACTACAGCTCTGAAAGCAGGTGTGGTAAAAATACTACCGCCTTTGTCCTTCAACACAAATGGAAAGTAACACATTTTAACTTTAATCCTGTTAGTTTTCTACATAAACTGGCGGTTGGATCATTTCAGCAATGCGTTCAACGGGCAACAGTGTGATGGGATTTTCAGTGTTTTTGTAGCTGAATGTGTTTCCACAAGGGTCATAAATTTCATCTCCCTTCAAAAAGCGATTCATCACGTTTTAGAACAAAGCACACCATTTCGGGTCCTTGTCTAATGACAAACTGCAGATCGCACCACACACACAAAAAAAAACTCTTAGATAGCATCCGTAAAAAATAAAGATCAATCACAGCCACGCACAGATGCAGACTTCACAGTGTGTGTGACAAGGATGAAGCACGGAGGGTATATGATTTAGTGGCTGCTCTGTGAGAAGGGATGCTGCTGATGCTGAGTCAATAAAAGCATCAAGTCGGAGAAATAAAATGACTACATCTTCCCTGCCTTCTGTTGCTCTGGCCAGACAGGAAGAAAAGTAAATGAAAAGGAGAAAAAATAGAGTTAATTGAACAAAAGAGCAAATGACCAAATGAGAAAAAGAAACTGAAAGTCATGCTATTGTTTTGATCAATTGAAATTAGTTTTGCCTGTGAAAATTGAAAAAAACAACCCCAATCAAAGCCTTCTCAAAGCTTGATATGAAGTCTTTAAACCGATTTCTTTTTTCTAACCAGTGTCCAACATCAGGTTCATCTTCTTCTGGCAGACAGCTTCTTGAGAAAAAGGAGGCACATTTAAAGACCTGTAATCCATTGATGGCACAATTTGCCTGGAAGTATATAGAATAAAAGTTGGGGTTCGGAAAGTTTTTACCACCTGTGGATAAATGTCTATTGTTTTCTAAGATTACAGAGAAAAAATAAAAATTAAGTAATAAATTGACATATTGAAATGGGAAAAGTGCCTTCAACAAACTGCTATGGGCAAGTTAAAGTCAATTCTCAAGTCTGTAGGTTAACTACACTTTTTTGTTCAACCTGGATCCTAGTTTCCTATTTTTGTATAACTGATGGGAACAATGATCTTTGAGTATTAAGCGTGAACGCTGTAACCGGCAGCCACAGACCGGGCTAGAATGAAACCATGTGGGGCAAATGTGAGTTGTCAATTTACGTCCACTAAAAGCGCTTCATTTGGCCACTGATAGGCTCAGATTATTATTCTAAGTGTCTCACAGAAAGGTCCTAACAGCTTTAACACCTTTCTGTTCACCCAGAAACAGCTCTGAGGTCGCTAGTGCTAAACCCACCAAACTCAATTTCAAAAAGCAATACTTTTAGAGTGTATGGAGCCAACGTGTTCTCACATGTAAATCAGTAAACTATGTGTTTATTTTAACCAAAACTAGAGTTGTAATGGTTGGAGAAGTGGTAAAAAACGACCCAAAATGGCTTTTCATAGTTTTATTTTATTTGTATCAACTTTGAATGAAGGGTTTTTATGTTCAAACATGGATCTTAATCTTTAACAGAAAGGTTGACTTCTTTCCATAATGTTGTCAGACACTTTTAATATTAATCTGAGCCTGTCTGCAGCAAAACAACCACGTTAGTGAAGGTAAATAATAACTGGACAACTGTCCTATTACATTGTAGCTTGTTTCTCTGCTGCCGACTGCAGAGATCTCGCTTAATATTGGACCAATGTAAAAGATAGTTGTTCCCACTTAGACACAAAACAATAGGAAAATAGGGTTAAAAAATTAGGGTTGAAAAACAACCAAATAGTTACCCTTTAAGAAGTGCAAGTCAAGTCTCAAGTCAATTAACAACTCTTTAAGAATACGTCCAAATCAAGATTTGAGTCTTTGAGGGCAAGCCCAAGTCAATCTTCATCTTTGCCCTTTTACTTGCTTTTGTAAAAGCAAAATGGCCAAAACCACTTAGTCCAACTAGGTCCAACTATAGCAGTGAATCAATTTATCTCTATTTGAGTGAAAGGTACATACTTCATACTAAAAGTCAAGTCTCATCAACTTTTTGCGTTTAAAGGCTCTGACACACCAACCCGACAGCCAACCTTTGGCAAAAAAGGCAGTCGGACTCCCCGAGTTGGTTAAAAAAGCGCCTTGGAACAAACCAAACCGACACCGACTTGAGTGTACGTTCTGGCGTGTATTGTTATCCCAAAAATGAAAACCGGCACCTGTTTGGACAAACGCTTCACGTGTGTCTGGCTTCTCTGGAAATTCAAAGCCAGACTGTCATGGCGTCTCCTTTGGAATACAATCTAGAATTTTACTAAAATAGTTCACTGAAATGTGTTTCTTAAAACATTTAAAGGAGAAATCGGCCATGTAACGTCAAATTTTGAGAGGCGTTTGTCACACTCATCCGTCTTGTTGTTACGGTTAGCACTCCACCAATCAGATTGGTCATTGAGTTTGACTGCCCGCCTTCTGATTCAACATGTTAAATCGGCCCAAATGAAGGCTGATGATGTCACAGAACACACCAAACAGACTCCAGTCACCAAACTTGCCAGACTCTCTGACGGGTTGCAGTGTCAGCGCCTTAAGTCTCAAGTCAATATTTCAGGATATTGATTTTCAAGTAAGCAAAGTCTCAAATCAAATTAAAGTTGTAAGTCCTTATATGTGCGACGTAACTCCCTGCCCCAGATCTCACGTCAGATCTCATGTTGAAATTGCCCCTTGCTTGGATTTAGACCAAAACTAAACAAAAGATTGTGGCCATATAATAGTATGTGTCTGTGTGTGTTGTGGCAAAGAAGAAGTAGCTCAATGATTTGGTAGCTTCAGTAAGTCTTCATGGGGGCAAAAGAATAGAAAGAAAAAGACTCTCCAGGGACGACTTTCAGATTCTTTATGCATTTGTTATTTTTTGACTACCAAGCAAAGTGCTAAAATCCCACTCAAGTCAAAGTTAATGGACCCTGTGATATCCGAATCAGACATAACATCATCCTGGCAGTGAATCAGTCATGCAGGTAAGTAATACAGTCTGACTTATTTGTCCTCTAAATGTATCTACCTGTAAAACACAACATATTTTTAGTATCAGTTTAAGCATGAAATGCCTTAAAACTGTAAATGTATTCTTTACAAGCCTTGTGAGGCTGTGGTAGTGAAGTGAGAAGTTATGAGGGCTTTTCGTGTCTCGGGGTATTTTGCTCTAATGTGCCGCTTGTTTCAAAGCAGCTGCTGCTATGGGCGCTGCGCCTGTTTTCCTCTTTTGGTCTCACTGTCTCCTTTTGTTTCTCTGCTGTTAACTTCTTCCTCACAGCCAGATAAAGTGGCCATATTCTTCCTCTCTAGCTGCCGATCTGCTGCTTGTCAGCGCCTCATAAAAGACGGGAGCTTTTGGTGCAGTGCTGCTCACATTCCTTTTTCCCTCACCTTCTGGGCCATTATTCGTTAAGCACTCTTTTAAAAAAAAAGATTCCCAAGAAAGATTTCTTTTCTTCACCTCTAGTGCGCTTTGAAGAATTCACTCTATTGTCCACACTTTCTTCTTCTTCTTCCATCCCCTTTTTTCCTTTATTCTTCTTTCTTTCCCATGCCATTCCCTCTGTTGTGTGTGTGTGTGTGTGTGTGTGTGTGTGTGTGTGTGTGTGTGTGTGTGTGTGT
>NC_048429.1:19011398-19035999 GCF_013103735.1 Etheostoma cragini
TGTGTGTGTGTGTGTGTGTGTGTGTGTGTGTGTGTGTGTGAGGTGGAAAAGTGTGTAGAAGCTGAAAGGTGATCACTAAGAGTACACAATACAACAATGATTCATCACTGCCCTCTTTCCTTTGAGAAGAAAATAAAGCATTTCCGGAGAGTGTGTGAGTTTTTGTGTACCTGTGTGTTACATACCTGTATGTTGTGTTTTATAGTTTGTATGAATATGCATGAGTGTCTATTCACATACTTGCTGCCAAGACCATTAAAGTCAAGTCCTAGGGGGGGTTTAACCATTGTAGAGAGCATTTACAAAAACTCACATGATGGTGGACTTGCATTTTAATGTAATGTCCCCAGTTCAGGCCCAGCTGGCAACCTTTGTTGTATGTCATACTCTCGGTGTCATCACTGTGTGTGTGTGTTTTTCGTCTATGATATAAAAAAATATATAAATCATGATGCATATTTTATAGGCTGATTCTAGTATTTCTAGACCTTTTTTACTGTGACTACTTTTAGGTCAATAAATGAATACATAATTAAGTAAACGACAGATTAACTGCAGATTTGGGCTTGTTTTGCAGGCACAGATGTGACGCATTTACCCCCCAACACATGCAGTGTATTTACACACGTGAGGTGTATTTATACACATGCTTTGAGCATGAATGTCTCGTGCCACGCACGGTGCCTCGCAGAAAGGTTGCGGTGACGAAAAGAAATGATTAAATATAGGCTCTATATGAATAAGAACTTATTATCAGATTAGGCTTTTATTCAATTTATTTATCTGTTTAACTGTAACACAAACAATGAGGTCACATGATCTTCAGTAAAAAAAATAAAATAACTACAGTCTGCAAATTCAAATTGTTCTTTTGACAAGCTATTTACAGCACGTGTTAACCTTCTTATAACCATCTCTCATCCACCCCTCTCTCCCCCCCTCTCCCCGCCTTTCTCCACCTCTCGCTCTCTCCTCTCCCTCCCCTTCTCTCTCTGTCCCCTTCTCTTTCTCCACCTCCCTTTCTCTCCCCTTCTCTATCTTTCCCTCTTTCTCCCCCTTTCTCTCCGCCTCTCTCTCCACCTTTCTCTCAACCTCTCTCTTCCTCTCTCTCTCCCTCTCTCTGCCCTCTCTCTCTCCCCCTCTCTTTCTCTCTCTCCACCTCTCTCTCTCCCCCTCTCTCTCCACCTCTCCCCCCTCACTCTATCCTCTCTCTCTCCCACCTCTTTCCCTCTCCACCCCCTCCACCAGTTACAGCGGCTTGTGTATATTTTGTGCATATATATTTGTATTCATATTTAGAGAGAGATTAATAGATCATTTAATTATAATTACATAAAGTTAACAGTAAAGTGATCTGTACACATGTGCACCTTTAGATGCATCATGGAGCATGTGCGTGTGAATGAACAAAATCAAGTACCATTATGTTTGTCCATGCATGTATTTGTGTTTGTGTTAGTCTATGGTTTGTGGATGTGTGTGTGTGTGTGTGTTAGTGTGTGTGTGTGTGTGTGTGTGTGTGTGTGTGTGTGTGTGTGTGTGTGCGTGTGTATATGTGTGTGCGCTGTAATGTGTGTCTCACCCAGTGGGGGGCAGTGTGTGACCAGGATGTCTGTGTTGTCGGGGATCTGGTTCCACTTGTCCAGCAGAGCCTGACCCCGCGGGAGGTTGAAGCCCCAGCCGTAGTACCAGGGCTGCCTGCAGACACACAACACACACACACACACACACACACACACACACACACACACACACATCCACAAACACAAAGAAAGAAAGACAGAAAAACTGTGTTAATTAGTATACTCACTGTCAGAAGTACAGACATGTGGAATGTTTTTCATATGTCAGACACCTCAGTTAGTTGTGCGGACCAAATACCTCACTACACTTTGAGGAAGTTTTTGAATCTTGCTGACACTGTTGATTCGTGAATGATTGTGTTGAGTCCGTTTTGACAAGGGCCTAATATAATCACTCTTTGTGCAGTAGCGTTGCAAGCTCTTCTGATAAATTAAAACTCACTGTCAAATCAGACCCTTTATTCCCCTTTCTGTTATAACTGACTAACTAACCACTGCAATTTTAGATTTTGAAATTAGCAAATTAACATCAAGTCTGCAACACCTCAACTCTGTATTACACCTTGCAGTTATGTAAGAAAAAATAGTTTTAAGGTAGCTAAAAGTAAGGCCTAAACAGTTCAAATGATTAGTTAGAAGTACTGGATAAATTGTAGTAATTGTGGTTTATTGTGAAAAAAACATCAGTGGATACATTGTCAAATATTCAGCTTTATTGTTAGTAGTAGTAACCAGTAGACTGGTAGTACAATTGCTGACCCAAATCCATCAAATCCTCCTTTATGATTAGCGTCATAGATTTGAGGAATACATAGGGAATCGATGAAGGGGTAAATGAGTTCATCTGAGAGGGCTGTGGGGGTACCTCAGACCCCAAAGGTTGGGTACCACTGACTTAAGGCATCCACCAAATCTTAAGGAAGGGCGCAAAATGTTGTCCCCCCCCTAGAAATATCACTAAAAAATGCTATGTATTGTAAATAACATTATGATGTATACTTAAAATATCCGTGTAAGTAGTAAACACAACAAACCACAAAAAATGTTTTTTAAATTTAGAAACATACATAGTCCCCCCCTCCCTTGCCTCACAGTGGTTTGGTCCACTGCCTGCTGTACTTTAGGCTCTGCACTCAACCCTCTACTGCGTGTCATCCCCCATCTCTCTCCCCCTTTCATGCCTATCAACTGTAATAAAGGGAGAAAGCCACAAATAAAATAATCTGCTAAATCAGTAATCAGCTGATCAGTTTGCTTCAGTTAAATATATATGCTCTGTCCCAGACAAAACCTATACCAATATTATAATTTTATGATTATAATATGACCGTGTGGTGGACGTATGAACCTTGGTCATATTTAGACATCTGGCTTTAAAGATTTGTGTTGCTGTTGCAAAGATAAAATGACAAACAGATATAACATCCTTTTTCACTACACCAAAACACCAAGTTAATACAGTATGTCTGTGTACAAGACAATTTTTTAGTATCTTCATAAGAATGGGTGCTGATGGAAATACTAACGTCACTAAGTCAAAGGCAGATTGAGACAGAAAGAACCGAGGAACAGGGAGACCAGGGACAGGTAAGGTACAGGGAGACCAGGGACAGTCAGGTGTAGAGTCTCAAGAAAGGAACAGGGAGACCAGGGACAGTCAGGTGAAGAGTCTCAGGTAAGGACCAGGGAGACATAGGACAGTCAGGTGTAGAGTCTCAGGTAAGGAACAGGGAGATCAGGGACAGTCAGTTGTAGAGTCTCAGGTATGAACAGGGAGACGAGGGACAAGAGACTGAGTAATGGTACAGTCTCCATGTTACACTAATGATTTATTAAGGCTTACAATTATGATTGTGATTTCGTATTATTTGCGCCCCCTTCAAAAATTGCTCTTCAGAAATGTTATGTTTATTGCCCCCTCCCCAACTGTTAGATCAAATTGACGCCTATGTTTCAAAGGGGTCCATGGACCTCTCACCTCAAGCACCCCGTTGTAAAAATGAAAAACACAAGGAAGAAACACAATGCCAGTCTCCTTCCTTTTAGTGTCTACACATGAAGGTTGACCATCAAGGAGGGGGGCTTATGAAGAGCAGTCATCTGGTGGGGGATGAGAGGAGGAATCAAGCAGATCCTTGGCAGAGGGGTAAACACGGGTGAGCGGAAAAGGAGAAAGCTACATTAAACGCCTCCTTGATCACAGGCAGCCCTAGGATGCTCTACGACAGGAAGATGAGGGAAGAAAAGGGAGAGGAATGAGAAAAGAAGAGAAGAAGAACAAAGCCTTGGTGGCTGGGGCTCGTGTCCCTTTACTTTGATAACGGACGCCTCGGTCGTGAGTGACGGAGAAGAAATTAACATGTCACTTACAATCTGTACTCCGATCTATCTTCCTCTCCAACACTTGCACAAGTGTGTGTATGTGTGTGTGCAGGCGACGACGTCCGGCGCCGCCGCAGCCGCCGCGCAACCGGCCTTTTTTTCGATTTAAATTGGCGAGTGCAGTCGCTCGAAACGCCAACTTTATCGCTGTGGTCGCTACCCGACGTGTTTGTGCTCAGTGAAACATCAGATAAGGATTTTTTAGAATAATTTCCGGAGTGTGTGTGTGTGTGTGTGTCTGTTTGACATGCTTGGTGACTTCAAAGACAGAAAGACAGGCCTACACACACGCACACACACACACACACACACACACACACAGTCTTTCTCTCTAATTAAAAAAGTTTGAAATGTGGACTCCAGGTTACATGCACATGTGGGAGTGCATCATTGGAAATCCCGTCCTATTTATGCTGGAGTGCACGCGTTTTAAATTCCCTCACTTCCTGAACATCAGAGACTAAACATTTCTGAATGATCTGATGCTGCCCATGAACACAATTTCAATAATTTACACTGCGAATATTAAAACATTTAAGCTGGCCTCAGCATATTAATAGGCCGCGTGGAATGTAATATTCATGTCCATCTTCACACGGACGTCTCAATTAAAATGGAATGAGCTCTGCTGTGCAGAGGATGCTCCCGATTCTCTCAGTGTGAATGGAGGGATGAAGAGAGAGCACAGGGGTAGAGGGGATATGTTAAAGAGGGTTACAGCCGATAACGACCAACGAATGTTGATTTATTTGATAAGGAAAGAGAAACATTCATGGGGATAGGGAGAAACTTGCATCAATGGATAGAGCCAACTTAAAGCACCATTTTGTAGGTTTAACTTCAAATCATATACTCTTTACCAAGGTGCAATTTTCCAGGGGGGATGTGTGATTTCCCTCCTTTCTGATCTACATATCCGTGCCATTATTTTTATCCCCTGTGGGGACAAAATGTAAAAAGAAACATGGCTGGTTTTAAAATAATTTCAAAATGGGCTTTGCAAATGTTTTGGGATGAGGGAAATGCATACTGCTGGAAAACAGGGGTCCCCTACACCCAGATCCATATGGATTATCAAAGTCATGAACCACCCCAGCCACAAAGTTGTCTGCTTGCCCCCGTTTGGCATACAGACTCATACTGTAAGGTTTTTGGCTTGAACAGCAAAAAATCGTGGTTGTAAGAGCATCATTGAACACACCGTGACACAGTGTTTTAATGCATTACCGTGCCATGTTAACAGCTAAAAAAAGAATATGTGACACAATAACTATCTGCAACAAGTTTTAGACTCTGGAAGTTTTCATTAAAGAGGAATTTAACCCGTGGTTGCCTGGAGGGTTGGAAGCCGATGTCATGCTTTGGAAAATGGTTGGTAATAATCTTAAAAACACCCTGTTTGTACTGTAATGGAATGGAACAGCTGTCGTCCTTTAATGGACACACACGCACACAATCTGTGATTGATCAATGTCGCTTTTGAGTTCCTGTCAAAACTTTTAAAAATTTACTTTAAAATTAAAAACTTTAGTTAATCTTTTTAGAGGCTGTGTTTCCAATTTTGGAAAGAAAAAGAACTCAAGTATACCTAAAACAGTAATGATCCTGCCTGTCAGACGAGGATTACAGCATACGCTGCTTGTATCATTTTGTGACATCAATCATTCTATAGGAGAAGGCGCCTCTCTTTGTCAAATGGTTTATATCTCATTTTGCAGCAGACCTCTCATGGTGTCCACCGTGCCAGGAAAACGTCTCCATGACGACAGTAGGCGTCTCTGCCAGAGTTCTTAAAAAGAGATTATCTCTTCCAAGGAATTGACCATAGCTTTTCTCCACTTGTGTGTTTGCTGAGCAATCCTGAGACTAACTGAATGTAATTCCATGGATAATATCCCTGCTTTAGAATAATGACGTTTTTTTTATCAGGTAAGGGATTACAATGGTACATTACAGGGAATTGAGGAGGAGAATCAGGCAAAGCGTGTATCATATTAAAGATGCTAATGCACGGGTTGGCAGTTGGTATGGGTTTTAAAAAAGGAGACAACAGATGTTTGTGTTAGATAGGGCTGTACCGATGCAGGATTCGTTTTGTGTCACAATTTTTTAACCAAGATTTGATACATATCTTGTATGCTTTTTTTTTTTGGGGGGGGGGTTGTTCTCAATAAACGTAATACAACTCAACACATGGCATGGCTTTGTCTTTAAATACATCCCACTTTGCAACACAGTTATACAACAGAGACCTTATTTTTTGATATTGGATTTCATTGTCGATTGATCACACCAAAGATTTTTTTGTACCTTAAAATTATGTTTCCAAAATCGTTTGAGTTGTTCATTAACTCGTTGGAATGAGACATAAGAACTATGACAAAGGCAACAGTAATGGACAGATCCACTCCCAACCTGTAGGGGGAACGTATAGAGGAAATGTCCCCCCCTCCCCTGGAATTAACGCTAATGTAATTCTTGATGGGTAACATAAGATTACGGCACAGTTTAACATGCTCAGTTATTTTTAGTATGATTGATTTGATCACGGTTAAGAACTCTGGGCTAACCCACAACTTCATCAGTAAAATCATTAACGTTAACTGTGTAGATTGACGACTATTCTAATGGTAATTAAACTAGCTAGCACACCCCTGTCTGTCTGCCTCAGTCTCCTGGCACTGCAAGGCTTCAGTCGGGATGAGAGCTGACAGCTAGCAGCCATCCACTATCATTACAGCCCGGGGGCCCCTCTACAGTCAGCCCCCAGCCAGCTAGGAGCCATCTTCTATCATTACAGCCCCGGGGACACATCCACAGTCAGCCCCCAGCAAGGTAGCAACTAGGGGTGATCCGAGTATCCGGCTGAAACGAGCACTTTTGGCGAGTACAAGTATTTTACGAGTAATATGAGTCAATATCCGATTGAATACAACTCCTCAACTGACCGCGCAGCGTTCTGTGATAATCACAGCGCCCCCCCGCCTACAAACACACTCAGATCAATCTCACACACACACACAACATGGAGAAATGTGCTCCCTCGGCCTCTCTCTCTCTCTCTCTCTCTCTCTCTCTCTCTCTCTCTCTCTCTCTCTCTCTCTCTCTCTCTCTCTCTCTCTCTCTCTCTCTCTCTCTCTCTCTCTCTCTCTCTCTCTCTCTCTCCCGCTCCGTCGGGCAGGCAGTCAATCGGGTCTGCGGATCTGTTCCGTTAACGTTTAGGGTTTCTTCAGCTTCAGGTTTGTTTTAACTTCGGTTTACATAGTTACATAGTAACCAGTAGATTTCTGGTGAATGTGGGTTTCAGAAATGCTGCTCGGTCAGAGACACTTGAAAATATATGATTTTCTCGCCTAAATTTTTACCCTTAAAAAAGTGCTGCAGTTTCCACATGCTTTGGCCCTCTGGGATGACCCTGAGTTCATTGGGAAGTTAACACTCTCAACTTGTTGTTTCTAGTGGCAGTGTGACACTAGACCTTACTGACACAGAGCTACAGAGGTTAGAACACAGAATTTCTATTTCCGTCCAAGCAAATCATCTGAAAAATTAATAAAAAGCACTACTGTAAGCATATCACATGGGCTATATACTAAAATAGTACTCTAGCCACATGTCTCAACTTAGAACAGAAAAAATCCAGAAAAAAATGACTTATAAAATGGATTTTATATGAATGTATTTCTACAGATGTGTCTGTGCGTTTGTCTTATTTCTTATTTCTAAAAAAGCCAAAAAAGTGCTAAATACAAAACTTCTGAAATACAAAAACACATCCACATCACTCATAGATATGTCTGAAAGAAGTACATACATAGATTTATAGAAATAAGTAATCATAATTTCATGAAATGGTGAAATGCCATCAGAAGGCCATATGTTTACCTTGAAACAGCTTGAAGGGATCACTCTTAAATCTGACCACTTCCGGTTTAGGCCCCGCCCAGTCCGAGTACAGATCCGGATACAGATAATTCATGTGGTAAACAGATACAGATACAGATACAGATACTGCTGTATGGCAGCTAGCAGCCATCCACTATCATCACAGCCCCAGTCCGGGGGACACATCCACAGTCAGCCCCCAGCCAAATAGCAACCAGCCCCCTCAGCACTTAACTCCAATGCTAAGGACGCTAACGGCAGTTTACTGAACCGTCGGGAAACAGATCCAGGCACCCGAGTCAGAACAGCATCCTTTTGTAACGTTACACATCCGTTAGCTTTACCGTTGACCAAAATGAACCTAATAAAAATTCATCTTACTTGCTTACTTACTTACTGCCCGTCACACCTAGCAGGGTATGGGCCGCCAACAACAACAACAACAGCTCTACAGAGTCCTCTGTCCTGGGCCATTTTCACTAACTGGTACCAGGTTTAGCCCATCTTGGTGGTGTCAGCCTCAAGGTCGCGTAGCCAGGTGTTTCTTGGCCGGCTTCTCTCCCGCTTGCCTTGTGGGTTCCACCGCAACGCCTGCCTAGTGATGCTGGTTGGTGGTTTTCGTAGGGTATGCCCTATCCAGCCCCATCTCCTCTTCCTGATTTCTTCTTTGGCAGGGAGTTGGCCCGTCCTTTCCCGGAGGTTGGTATTACTGATGGTGTCAGGCCATCGGATCTGGAGAATTCTTCTGAGGCAGGTGTTGATGAAGGTCTGGACTTTTCTGATGGTAGTCTTATTTATTCTCCAGGTCTCTGCCCCATACAGTAAGACTGAGTTTACATTGGAGTTAAATATTCGGATCTTGGTGGTCACTGACAGCTCTCTGGAGGTCCAGATGTTCTTGAGCTGGGCAAAGGCGGCTCTTGCTTTACCAATCCTTGCCTCGACGTCTGCATCTGTACCGCCCTGCTGGTCAATGAGGCTTCCCAAGTATGTGAAGGACTGCACTTCTTCCAGGGGGCTCCCATTCAGGGTGATGGGTTCTGTGCTTGCGGAGTTGGTCTTTAGGATCTTGGTCTTGTCCCTGTGGATGATTAGGCCGATTTGCTGCGACAAGGTTGCCACTACATTTTATACACATGACTCTGATGATTTTTCACAAATTTAGTGAAAAATCATCAGAGTCATCATAATTATTATGCCAATGTTATTTCAGGCAGAACAAGAGATATAGTTAATGGCTCAAGAAAGCAACGTAGTCAGGCATTAAGCAAAGTTTATTTAGCATATTGTCATTTGAGAATGCATATTTTGGCATTTGCAATTCATAATAAACCCAGGACCATCTTTGGGATTCTCATTCAGTGGAATTCAGCAGAATGTAGGCTCACACAAATTGGTTAAGGTGTCAGATGTGCAGTGGGACAGAAAATGACTCTTGACAATGTGAAGTCTGAAGAACTCAGACTTTTATTGTTACTGCTTCAGCTAGCTTAGCTACAGCTGAATGTGACAGAAGCTACATGACAAAATGAACAATTTAAGTTGTATTCAATTAAATGTTGAAATAATGTTTAAGATTCAGAAATGTAGTTTTGTGTAAGGTGTATCATTTTTCTTTTAGTCCTGTTGGTAAGATATACAAATATAATGTAATTGCGAATGATATAAAGCAAACAATATTGTTGAATTGTGTGCAATATTGCAACTCATTCTACTCTTTTTTTCTTTGATTAGATTAGATTTATCAAGTAGATATTAACTTATCAACACTTGAATGTGTGTTTCAGCTGTTCTACATAGTGCTTTTGCAGAGTAAAGTTACACTGGGTGACTTTTCTGCTTCTAAATCTTTGCTTTATTGAAGAACGTTGCTTACTTGTGTACTTTTGCTTTTACGTTTGTATTTATGGATGATTATTTAATTTCTATGAAGATTTTTCTCATCCTGATACTTTCGTGTATATTGTTTGATTTAAGTTGATTTTCCTTTTTAGTTTTATTGTTCTTAGGTGTTACACATTGATGTTGAGTCAATGTGTATATTGAGTTATATGTTTGGTAATTAAAAGTTAAACTGGCCAAATCTAATGTTTTTCTGTTTTCTGGGAAGGGCATCATAAAGGAATTGTGCTTAGGGCACCAAAATGACTAGCAGCGGCGCTGAGTGTGTGTGTGTGTGTGTGTGTGTGTGTGTGTGTGTGTCTAACTAACGGAGTCCCACTGATATCGCTGGAGTAAGTCCATGAATCATTGAATGGGTCTGCCGAGGGCTGCTGAGCCCCCTTGCCCGCCTCTCTCTTCCTCTTTCCCCTCATTCTCTCTCGTCTTCATCGCTCCCCCTCATCACATCCCTCTGTCAATTTCCCCTCGCCTCCTCCTCCCCCTTGCCTGTCTGTCTCCTCTTGACATATTACTCCATCTCTCTCTCTCTCTCTCCCTCACTCTCCTCGTTAAGGGGAGACGACCTGCTGCCAGGAGAGCAGCCCACTCTCTGAGAGGTAGCCTTCTGTGTTTGACAGGGAATTATTAAAAAAGCACATCAACAGTGAAGGTATTCTGAGGTCCAGCAGGGAAGAGAGAGGCAGAGTTTGGAGACGAGGGAAAGGACTGTGTATTAAACTATAGTACACTGTGAGAAATATTGGGTATTAACAGCGTTTTTTTTTTTTTACTTTTCAAATTGTATAATCTGTGCAACTTTTGTCAGCCACAGAGGTTGGTCTTATAGAAGTCCACGTCACTTTTGTCGACATTTTTGAATTTTTTAGATGTTTGTTACTTTTTTCTGACCTTTTGTGACACTTTCGTAGCACTTTTTTCTTTACCTTTTTGACGCTTTTTCCTATGTTTTGTATGAGAGAAGTTTAGATAGGCCGATCAAAAGGTTCTGTATTTTAACAGTAAATGCACACAAAATTTCAGTTCTTTAATTAAGGGAATTTATTTCTTACAAGTACTTTTGAACACCTACCAAAATGTGTTGTGTCTCTTTATTCTTTGATCACATGTGTCCTTAATTAAAGCTATGGTGTGTAGATTCTGTCTCCCCCATGGAATTCTAAGTAGCCTAATGACAATAAAAGTGTAGGCGCGTCCACATGATAGAAGCCTTTCTGTGATTGTGGACAACCCCCACCCCTCCTCCACATAGTTGCTAGGAGCCAAGGAGGACACGGAGGCTTTCTGCGTGGGAAAGTAACCAGAGAGGGTTGTGTGGAGCTGATATTCCTAATTAGCTTTGTAGGAACTCATTTGGTAACGGCTTAAATGTAACAGATGTTCATTAATATCTAAAAGTTACGCACTTAAGCTTTAACCCCGGATTAATTCATTCTTTGGCCTCTTGGGGCAGCACAGCAAGCTGTAAACACATCATTAACCTATTGTTACAATATCTGCCTTATTAGATGCTAAAATGATCCCCAAGTTTACCAGTTAACGGTGTCTGTGTGCTGTTTGCTGCTGGACAGGTCGTATGCAGTAGAAAGAGTGTTTTGCTCTTTTCGAAAGACATTTGGGACACATTGAAGTTGCAGGCAACATTCAACCAAAACAACTAGCTAAAAGACGCTAAAACTGTCAAGCTGGGGGTTACCCAGCACACTTGGTTCATAATTCTCTGTGGAGTTGTTGCTGTGAGGGACACGTACATCAACCACAGTCATTTAATTTAATCCATCGTTAATATACTATAAATGCAGGGAAACAAACATTTGTGTATGAAACATCTAAAAGAATATGAGTTGCGCATAGAGGAATCTACAGACAGCAGCCAAAATACAGCAACCTCAGGTACGGCAAAGGAATTAACGTGTTGACTGTGTTAATGGACTGAGGATGGGAGTAGGAATCTTCACCAGTGTAATCGGTATTCTGCCAAACCCCTAAAATCTGTATTTGGTGCATCCCTTTATAAATGTATTGACTATTGCAGCTTTATGTTTTAATTGGGCTTATTTGAGACAGAATTTTTTTATATTGATGAAATTAAAAACATCTTGTCTATCAAAGCCTGGTATATTGTCTTCCTCTGTGCCATAGAGCCCCATTGTTGTCCAAAAACTATTAAAAGACATCAGTGAGCCACACTGTTGCACCGGGTGACATGTTCCTTTATTACCATGAACACACACTGTAGTTAATTTTCCCTCAATACTACCCCCACTCTCCCGCTGCCACAAATACTTAATCAGCCGCTAAAAAAATTCCCCAACAAATGCTCTACAAATGCATTTTTTCCTTTTTGATAAACATTGAAAAAAAGACCCTACAGTGGCCAGCTATTTAGGAAATTATCCTCAGTAGGAAAAAAAAAAAAAGATAATAAACCACCCCTATATTCTTTAAATGTAAGTTTTTGTAAAAAATGAATTAAAGCTAAGGTATCAAAGTATAATTCTGATATGAGTACTGCAACTGTGGTATCAGCACCAATATCAAAACCTTCAAAATGAGACTTAGACTTAGGAGGGAGAGAACAAAAAATAGCAAACACATGCAGACACAGATGGATGAGGAGGATGTGAGGAAGTGCTGTTGTTGTAGGTTAATAAAAAAAAGAGTTAAAGATTGCTGTAACAAGGTCCATCTTAATGTGTAACACGGGCCTCGTGCTAATCACTACATCATGCACTGGCGCAGTGAAAGCACCCAGCCGTCACCACCTCTGCTAGGTTTAATTAACTACTCATGACTTAACGACCCTAATAACTGCCTGGGAGGCAGGTTGGGGAAGTGGAGCGCGGCTGTCTGCGTAGACACAAGCCACACACACACGCTCACGCACACACACACATCAATAGATGCATATTTGCCAATGCACTGCTGCCTATTTATGTTTCCCCACAGCTTTATTTCCTCACTTCCTCTCGCTGACATCTATCTCTTTACATCCTTGGACTTCTTTGTCCTTCCTTATAGGAAACATCATCAGGGAACTGTTGCCATTTAGAAAAGAACGGAGGGGCTGCTGTTCCCATGGGACTCCAGCGCCTTGGCGGAAGTCGATTGTAAAGCCTCTGCCTCAGACGCCGACCCGGCTTCTGTTGTTTGTTCGTGAAGTGCAGGCAGAAGCTGACTTTTCCCCACTGCCTCCCTGTGGTTTTTTCACCTGTCAGTGAATCATGGTGCTTGTTTTTGGTTCCACACAGCAGGGTAAGGTAGGATGCTTCACAATCAGTAGCTGTGTGGCTGACTGTTGAGGTCCAATCATATCCATGCAGGTGTCAGGCCAACCATTTGGATTTATAGCTACGAAAAAAATATTTATTAATGTATGCACCACATCGTTTGCGTAAGGTGGTGATTTAGTTTGATGGGTTTTGGTGTCTAAACTTAACTGTTGTCGCCGCATGACGCTCACTTTTTGCCTGCTAAACTTATTGGCTACTTATAAAAAATGTATAAAAACGACCACCTCATGATGCACCATTAACGGCTCTAACAGTGAAAACACACAGGGCGCATAAGCGTCGCATATAGACCGTGAAGTGTAGATCTGTGCCTGATTGTGCGCCTGACCATTTATACCAGACGTGTATCTCTCCGCGGTCACAAAGCCACGGTGTGTGTGGTTGTGTATGAGTGTGTGTGTGTGTGTGTCACTCTCTCTGTCCAACATCACCATGAACCTAGGTGTTTTATTTTGAAATATCTTCTTTTAGCAAGCAGTAAGTAAGTAGTAAGTATCTGGCTGCAATGTCATCTTCCTGTATGGCTTGACCCATTTGCTCGCGTCTTGCGCAGCTATTAGAGCTGAGGACGAAAATATTGCTGCAGCCGCCCTGCTCCCGGTATGAAAAGACAAATTGGAGAACACGGGCGCCAAAATAAAAATAGCTGCTTTATACACGCCTGGTGTGTTTTCACTGCAATTCATGTTGTGTTGGCTAAACTTAGAGCTCTCCTCTGAAACAATCGCCTAAACTTAACTTTTATGTGGTCGTCACATGACTTAATTTTGTGGATTTCCTATTCATTGTTGCGCATAACCTTTAATATCATGACAACCTATTTATGAGAATGCATTGCAGGTGCACAGAGCTGCATGAGCAGCTTATTAAGGCCACCACCCCCTAAGATCTAAAGTTCCTGTTTGTTTATCTAGGGGATTATCTTTTACATTTTAATATATTCTTAGATTAGCCTGCTATGCACAAAAACTTCCCACCTCCTACTGAGTAATTACAGGCCGCTGTATTGATCCAAACAAAACGTAATTATAAAGTTCCACAGCTATTTCCAGTTCCAAAAGGTCACTCCCAAAGTGTGTGCTTAAACATACTGACAGCCACAGGTGTTTAGGAGTAACGATGTGAGCTGCGGTTCCTAACCAGCCACTTGACATTGAATTAACAGTAAGAATGCCAGCACCAGAGCCATTGTTCCCTACAACATCATGCCTGATCTATTCACGACAGAGAAGACAATTAATATCAGTGCTTCTCAAATTCTTTCTGCCAAAATCGCATGTGATGTCATCAACTCTGGGATTCACTGCAATCTCAGGCAGGTGTATAATTGTTTTAGGAATTATGCATGAATGATATTTATAAATTAGTAGTAGTACCATTTGAGAAGACACTAGACATAATCAAAATGTTCCTCTTTCTTCCTCTTTCTTTCTCTTTTCACAAAAGCCACATGTGAAAGCAATGTGTTTAAAAAACAAAGGATCTCCCGGGCTCGCATTTCTCGCACCATCCCATCTTCCCGATAAACACAATGGGATTAGCGGTGCTCGTTTAGGCTAAATTGACAGTTATAACTCAATAGACAAGGCAGCACTCTTGAACACAAACAGGCGTGTGTGTGCTGGCAAAATGTGCATGTGTGCTTCGGCGCTCACATAGCCCATGGTGTTAAACGGCGGGCATGTGAGAGTTTGACTCGCTCGGCCCACTCAGCACAGCAGAGTTGGAGAGACACAAAAATGGAACAGGTTGCTTTATATGTCGCAAAGACAGTTTTTTTTTTAAATTTCATTATTTAACATGACTCAATAGCACTGCACACACATGCCATTCAATTCCCATCATGTATGTATGTAGTGGTGGATTTGACACATGCCTTTGGTGCGAGAGAGAGAGAGACACACCGAACAATAGGATGGGAGAGAGACAGTATTAACTATAAATGGGTGCCGATTGGTTTCATATACTAGTATTGTGATCCAATAGTATTGAGTATTTTCCTTCTTTAACAAAAACAAAAGTTTAATTAAGTTTAAGTAAAATTTTACTCCCCCCTACAGCATGAACACACACACAACTGCCTTGATGGAACATTTGGGGATAGGTTACAAAATACCTCAATTTAAAACTCACTTACTGGCTTTTTATTTTAAAGCTGCATCTTACAGTCAATACCATAGTGGGCAAAAAAGCAAAGTGAAAATAAAGGTGAGACTTTTCACAGCAGAGATTTGAACTGTAACTAATGCCATAGGTAATTGCTGAAACGGAGCCAATGTTGATTTTATTAGTTCCACCTGCACTTTTCCTGATTTGACAAGTTAAAACGTCTGCTGTAAAGAACGGCTCTGGATCTGATTCTGATATGCTCTGATGGCTCTCAAAATTCAGTTTAGCGCGATGTATTTAGAAAACGGCGAGACAAGATGGAGAGTCTTCTGACAAGGAGGAAAACAACTTATCAGCTGCACAGGAAAGATCCAATTTCCCAAATGTGACTTAACAGGTCAGAAGGCAGAGAAGAGGAGAGAGCAGGTTGTGTCGGACCCGAGGCGCACTAACCCTTTAATCTGCCCTTCCTGTGGCCTCGGCTCCACCTGTGTGGCCTTGACTGTGTCTTCACCCCCACACCTCTCTGCAGAGAGGCAGATTGGAGACATGTTGGCCCTCAGCATGGCTTATGTAACTCACAGCAGGTCCCAGGACACACACACACACACAGACAGATGTAAACACTTGTCAGTTCTGTTTTTTGGGAGTTTTAGGGAATTTTCTTATCTTAAGTAGCCTACCTCTTTTTGTATATATATATGGTTGTGTGTGTGTGTATTTGTGTGAAAGTCACAAAGCGGTCCCTCTTCTCTCTCTCCCTCTCTCCTTCTCTCTCACACTCTCACACACACACACACATACACACACACACACACACACACACACACACACACACACACACACTCTGAAACTCAGTAGAGGGCCGAGATGGGTTTGCTTTGCTTGTGTGTGTCCAAGCATCCTGTGAATCCTGGACAAGGACACTCTGGCATCTCAGAGCCCATCTGTGGGACAGAGAGTGGGGACATCTGTCCATTTGACACACACGGACGCACTCATGCGTCCGTGTGTTTAAAGAAACTGTAAGAGGACACAGTTTCCCTGGTCTGTGAGTGAGAGGAGTATGTGTGTGTGTGTGTTTGTGTGTGTGTGAGTGTGTATGTGTGTGTGTGCTTGTAGGAGGCCTGGAGTTTATGTTCTGCACTAGCCTGTGTGCTCACACTCATCAGCACCGTCATTCACACAAACACATGCACACACACTCTCTCGCTGTATCTTTGATGACCCTCACATGCCCATATGTGTGGTTGTGTCTGTGTATGTACGCGCACGCTGTATAGTATATCCGACATGCAGATGCTGTTATCTCTTTAAACAAACACACCATCATTTTAGGGCTGTAACATCATTGATTTACCTGTTGATTATTTATGGTACATTGATTTGTTAAGCGTAACTCACTGACTCCATTGAAACATTTTACATTCATACAGTTGTCTCCGGGGGAGGCCCACAGTGTCACAACATTTAACACCCGCTCTACACAAAGCAGTAAATTGAGATTGTTTCATTGCATTGTGGGATTGTCAGTAGAAAATGCCACAGGCACTGCCTTGTTCGTTTTTTTGTGAACAATGTTGAAGTTTTTACATTTCATCGGTACAAGGCCATTATAACCAATAGGAACTGGAGTGATCCTTTAACTCTTTTTGGTGGAGCTTCAATATCATCTAATATTCTGTCAAGAGGAAAACAACAAAAAGTCTCCAGCGGAAAACAGTTGTGAATAATGTGTTTTCCTCCTCTCAAACAGCACAGATTCTTTTCCCTATCCATTCCCCAAGTGATTGGCTGTCACTGGCAGCTGCCTCCTTCCAAAAACCGCACTGCCATCACACCAACTTCCTCTCATTTGTCCATCCATCTTTCCTGTACATCTATCTGTCTATCTATCCATCCATCCATCCATCCCCAAGGCTGTAAAATCTGCTTGTTTGTTGAAATGCTGAAATATCACATCTCAAGGCCTGCATCAATTACACACAGACACACCTGGCAGGTCTCAGTCTCCTGGATGTTTCCTGTTTTTTAATAAAATACGCAGTAAAAGAGGGGTGGAGGGGGTGTGTGTAGAAAAGAAGAAAACGGAATAGAGTGAGGTTCCGGGATGAGGAATGATACTTAGGCAGACAAAGAGAACGATGCAGAGCAAGCACTGGAGGAAAAGGAAGACGGGAAATAAAAAACTGAAACGAAAGGAAACATCGCCACACAAAGACATGAGGAGCAAAAGCAAAGACAAACACAAAGACGGGCAAGTGGGATAGGTGCTGGACAAGAAGAGGGAAGGAAAAATTCACTGGATTAGTGACAGATGAAGAGCGGAGTCCCCTGTTCCTGCTCTATTCTGCTTTTCTGACACTCACTCCCTCTCCATCTTTCTCTCTCACCACTTACTTTTGCTCTCTATCCAAGTCTGTGGTCAGGAGGAGAGCCGAGGGTTTCCCGTCACTCGCGTGCATTTCTGTCTATATTCTCTTGGTTACATTTACATTTTTTTGTTGTTGTTGTTCATAACACTTGTGGCCCGATTTGGTTTGGAATCACTGGGGTGTGTAGTCTCAACGGCCGCAAACGCAATCTTTTGGCAACTCCGACATTGACGCCAACGTTTCGCTGCATGATTGGGTCTTGACGTAACGTTGCAAAATGAAGATGGACGTGTTCCTAGCAGTTCATTCTGAGTGTGCATTGTAAATGGTGTTTCCATCCGGTTCAAGCAACTTATCTGGTTTCATTGGGAGGATTTCACTGCTCTGCACGAGGAGGGAGGATGCCGTTACCAGCTAACGCTACCAGCTACTGTAGGAATGCAACAGTGAAGTTAGGCATAGAAGGAAAATGCACAAAATGCAAAGACTTTGTTGAAACTGAGTTCTATAAGGACTGAAACATGGACAATTTGTGGGAAGCGCTACTGGCATATGCTAATACTAAAATTGTGACTTTAACACTCACTGGTCTCAGTAGAGTAACTAGAGTTAAGCTTGATTTAAACTTAAAATCTACGCTCTCTCATTCACTTCCTACACACACATCTAAAACATCTGGCCACTCACATAGGCCACGGCAAAAGCTCTGCATGGAGCGTCCGCAGAACCATCAATCAAGCTTTAGGAGCTCAGCCCCAAAACCGCAGAAATTTCCCATTTTAATTTTGGAATCAATGTAGTTGTTTAGCAGTCTCAACGGCCACAAACAGGGCCCTGAGGCAACACTGACGCCAATGTTTCGCCGCTTGATTGGGTCATGACGTCTTGTTCTCTGAGAATAAGCTACTAACCCGGCAACTACCTGCAATGCAATATGAGGATGTTGATGAGATATGTGGTTTGGGTGTGTTACTTAAAAAGGAGAGTAGTTCTTCTCCTGGAGCTAAAAACAATTGTGTGCTCTGAGAGTGCCTTTGGCTCAAAGCTCTGCTTAAAAAAACAAAACCTAGCAATGTAAATGCAGCCTAGAACATAAAGTTACCCAGGAATGAACAAAGCTTCAATGCATTTGCAATAATACTCTGTAAAACGCTCTTTTGGAGATAAAATTGGTGTTCAATGTAAAATGGGGAATAGTGGTTGCTTTCCTTAAAATAAAGAAGACTTTTTTTCATACTGATGGTATGGTATGGTAGTGCCCTAAAATGATAACACATGGGAGGTAATTCAGTAGGGATCCCCCCCATGGCTGGCTTATCAGCTGATGTGCCTCTGCGAACAGCTGTGTAATGCTGGAACACTGCTGTAAATAAGGCTCTGAAAAAATACTCTATATTTCTATATATCTCTATAATACTCTATATTTCAGTCATGTGTAGGGACGTGTAGTGTGTGTAATTCAGTCTGTATAATCTATCTATCTATCTATCTATCTATCTATCTATCTATCTATCTATCTATCTATCTATCTATCTATCTATCTATCTATCCATCTATCTATCTATCTATCTATCTATCTATCTATCTATCTATCAATCATCTATCTATCTATCTATCTGTCTATCTATCTATCTATCTGTCTATAACTCTGATAATGCTGAAAGAGGTGTGCTAACAAGACAAAAACCAGTACCAACAAGAAAGATGTAAACACTCAATGAGAGCTTCTGTATATGGGTAAGCAGTTAAGTTTTGGCTTAGGAGCAAAGGCACGGAAAAGCTGGCTTCACGCAAAAAGGGGCTACTGTGGCTCAGTGGTAGAGTCCAAACAGCATTCCTAGATGAGAGAAAATCCTGCTCTGGTTTACTGGCATTTCTTAAAACCAATCACAATGGTTTTGGGAGGTGATAAGCCCCAGATGGAATAACTTTGTCTCTGTAAAATAGTCTCAGAGAGGAACTTGCTTTTGGTGAAACGTGTGTGGTGGAAGTAGTTTTAGTCATGCAACAGAAAACTCAGATTGGACAGATAGTCAAGCTAACTGTTTGGATTTACCCTGCAGAGATCTGAGGACCAGATAACCATAGTCCTCAGAAATCCACCAGAGGTTAGAACGCCAACACAAAGGAAGAGTGAGGTAACGGATATGAGGGACATCCGGCAGATCTTCCAGCAGCACCTGAGCAATCCCCTAAATGAATTGTCGTTAATATAGACTAAGGGTCACAAGTCAACTTAATTAAGGTGGGTCAACTAATTAAATCACCAGGTGCCCTGTGATGTCAATTGGACCTATTCACACACAAAGTTATAATTGAATCGGCAGAAATCATTTGCCACACGGTGAGTCTGCAGTGTCCTGGGGCCCTTGAGTTCTGAGGCCCCCAGGCGGTTTGTAATCCAATTGTGTCCCACATTCTTATTTATCGCCACAGTATATCTATCGCTGAGTGTAGGACGAGTCTCTAATTTATATTCTACCAATCAGCAAAAGGAGATAGTAGCAGATTCTCATAATGCTCTAATTGGGATCAACTGGTCATTTAAATTAATTCAGCAGGTATTTCTTTTCCACTTTTAGGACCACTAATAGTTTGATTAGGTTCGATAATACCTTGAACATCTACTTGGGGAAAAAAACACTCACATTCACCCACACTCAGACATCTCAGTGTTTGCTGACATATATGACTAAAATTGACTGTTTTGGTTGAATTTAGGCAGATTTGAGGAAGGAGCCATATAATACAAAATGAATCCCAGAAACATGGTTTGTGCATTGCAATGCACTGTTAGCATTGTCCATCCTTATTTCAATGTACAACGCTGGCACAGAATACATAGGTCAAACCATTATCAGTTTGAGTCATAAATCTTTGCCTGTGTTGCTGATTTCCTCCCCCCCCAGTCTGCAGCCCATCTCATGCATCTTGTAAGTGGATGAAGCACTGCCATGGCGCAATTTCCATTTCACAGTACAATACAAAGCCATAAACAAAACTGCATGAATTACTGTAAACAATACCAGCGACATGACAAACGGCACACGGAAATGCACAATACACACGCAACGTGACTCAAAAAAGAGTTACTGTCAAGAAACAAGACAGTAACAAGCACAGGCCGTAGAAAAACACTTTGCAGTGGTCCCCAGAGCAGGCAGTTCTATTCAATCCTCCCCCCCAGACACACACACACACACACAAATACACCACTCAACAACACCCCCAATCTGCTGGGCTCGACGACGGAAGGGAACTGGGATGTGACAAATCAGCCGGGACCCTGGCAGTCAGATTCATGCCCGGCGATAATGAGCTCCCGCCGGAGACAACTCTCACTGGGAAGGGGGAACGGCGACGTGGAAACCACATTAACGACGCACTAATCGGCCGAAGTGGAGTGTGTAAAAGAATTCTGAAAAGAACAAAAAAAAGAGTTGAAAATGTGAGGATGGAAGGGTGGAAGGAGGAGGAGGGAAGGATCTGAAGACAGGCAGATGGCTGGACAAACACAACCAGGAAGAGGGGATGAGCGCAGGAGTCTCTGCGGAGGCTCGGGATGTGTGCTGGATGCGCATGGGATGAAGGCAGGCTGGATCAGAGCACATGGTTTCAGACCTGCGCAAGCCTCCCTTAGTACAGCAGGTGTAGGCTGAAGTGTGTGTGGATGAGAGTGTGCTGACAGAGCAGGTGGGTGAGTTGCTGTGTCATTTCGAGTTGCCTGGAGCTGCACAGGCGACACAGGAGGCCTAATTCAAGCGTTTGTGTGGGCACTGGGGGTGGGAGAAGGAAGTGTGTGGGCAGGGCTTGAATTGGGCCTGTACTCAACCTGAGTACTGTCACTGCATACATACTTCTAATAAGTGAAGGTACACATGACAGGGCCCACAGATGCAAGAAGTCAATACCAAGCTTAAACTTCAACTGAGTGTAGATTCTCTTGGATAAAACTAGGGCTAAAAGAGTTGGGGAAAATATCTAATTGCAACTGATCTGCCACATATTGCAGTTATGAGTTGATTTGTAATTCAAAAAAAGTTAACCATAAGTTCAATATTCACTGTGCAACAGATAAAAAATGTCATGGAGTTCTATAACATGAAACACTATCGAAACGGTTCTATAGTCTTTTGCAACATAGACTTAAATTGCCATCAATAGGTTTTTCTTTAATAAGCATTGAATATTGAACAGTCAAACACAAAACATTTTTAACAAAAGCTAAAGTTATAACGATGAAACACAAAGTGAAATGTCTGATATGACTCAGTTCAATAGCGACATCTACACATTGCACCTTCTACCCTCTTCTTTAATCCACCAGTAAACAGAGTAGAAGGAGTTAACCGGAAAAAAAAACAGCTCACCATGATAGAGAAATGGGCCAAGGTCTTTAGGAATTTGGTCCAATTGGGCAAGTTTTAATTGTTCTTTCATGTCAACTATTAATGGCCATGTTTCATGTTGGCGGAGACAAAGACACATTATATGACAGTGGAGACAACTAATCAGTCCATTGCTATGTCAGAACTAACTGGGCCAAGCCTTTTTCATATCTTTTCTATATTTAGCACATTGACTTTCTTTCCTCAAAAGCAAAAAAAATAACCTCAGGCAAGTACAACTACGGAAGTTTTATCAGTTCTTGCCATTTCCATTCAGCTTTTTGACTGTGTAATGTGATACTTCAAAATGCTCATCAAAATAGGTGAATGGAAACACGACTACTCACTCCCAACCGGCAGCGGCAGATGGCCGCCCACCAAGACCCTGGGTCTGTCCAAGGTTTCTGCCTTAAAAGGAAGTTCTTCTCCATACTGTTGCACCAAATGCTTGCTCTTGGAGGGGAATTGTTAGGTCTCTGTAAATTATAGAGTGCTGTCTAGAACTGCTCTATCTGTGAAGTGTCCTGATGATTTGAGACTATGAATAAAATTGAATTATTTCAAACAAAGCAAGCGGCACAGGCTAACAGGGATCTCATTCATTAAGGATGTCGGTGGTGTCATCCTGCACAATCATGGATCCACATACATTCAGAGATTGCCTTCCTATTTTCTGAGTTAAGTAGTTTGGCTTTTATATTAATGTCAAAATCACATACAGTATCTACTAACACAAAATATTGTGGTTTGTCCACTTTGCTTTCATACTGAAAGCATTTTAACCGATTTTAACCGAACTAGCCAGACAACCCGTTACCCGTCACTCCCAACTCGAAAAATACAGACGCCTTGGTAAGTGTTTCTCATGCTTTTGTTTCTTCTCATGTTTCTCAGCATGTGTATGGAATTTACCAGGCAGAGCAGCAGCTCCACTGCGCATGAAGATGACGTAGTCACTGACGTGTCACTGAAATGTTTATTTTATAACCCCACCCACGATCTATTCCCAACTGTCCCGTTCTTCTTTACCTAAACCCAACTGTCCCGTTCTTCTTTTCCTAAACCCAACTGTCCCGTTCTTCTTTACCTAAACCCAATTTTCCCATTCTTTTCCTAAACCCAGCTCTCCCATTCTTTACCTAAACCCAACTGTCCCGTTCTTCTTTATCTAAACCCAACCGTCCCGTTCTTCTTTATCTAAACCCAACTGTCCTGTTCTTTATCTAAACCCAACTGTCCCGTTCTTTACATAGACCCAACTGTCACGTTGTTCTTTATCTAAACCCAACTGTCCCGTTCCTCTTTATCTAACCCCAACTGTCACATTCTTCTTTTCCTAAACACATCTATCCTGTTCTTCCTCTCCTAAACCCAACTGTGCTGTTCTTCTTTTCCTAAACTCAACCTTCCTGGTCTTCTTCTCCTAAACCCAACTGTCAAATTCTTATTTTCCTAAACCCAACTGTCGCGTTCTTCTTTTCCTAAACCCAACTGTCCCGTTCTTCTTTTCCTGAACCCAACTGTCCCGTTCTTCTTTTCCTAAACCCAACTGTCCCGTTCTTCTTTACCTCAACTCAACTGTCCCGTTCTACTTTCCCTAAACCCAACTGTCCCGTTCTTCTTTTCCTGAACCCAACTGTCCCATTCTGGTCCTTCGTGTCACGTAAACGTACCTTTTTATAAGCCATCTTGACCTAAAACTAATTGCGTCAAAAGTGACAACAATAGTCATGAACCAGCTCGTTTTGATAAAGCGCATTTAGATCCAATGCTATAGGAGACTTTTAGTGTCAATAACAACACCAAAGACGCACCTGACCAAGCGTTCGTATTTTGCGCGATGGGAGTGAGAATGTATTGATCCAAACCATATGAACGCTTTATCTGTCTGCAGGCTTCTTAATCACTGGGCTACTGACACTTGAAAACCTCACCATTGACACGTTCAGTTCAGCTGCTTAAATCTTCACAGCTGACAATATTTGATGCTTCACTGTAAACAGTATTTTTACTTATGCCATTTGCAATATCTATTCCTCAGGTGCTGTTTTTGCACATGGATATCAATTGGACTAATCACCAATGTCACATTCTAACAAAGCACAAAAAAAGCCTCAGGAAATGTAACTATATTTCTCACATTAAGTTTTGATTTGTAAGGTTCTGCTATGCATGTTGCTTGATTTGAGTACTGCCACTTGTATCAAATGGATTGTTATGCCGTGCACCGCTGCAGCCACTGATTGATTCTCTAACTATATCGACAGTGATATATTGGCTGTTAACGGAAAATAACGCTTTTATTTTTTCTCTCAACCTAATTCCTTCCCCTTTGCTCGTCCCTCAGGTTGGGCACACAGCAGATTTTTTTTTAAATAATACAGACTCTGCGGTGCTTCACCTGTTGTCAACTTTCAGACTTCCTCCATTCAGACAGGTAAAGGGGAAGAAATGCTTCCCCACATTGTCTTGTCGTGTCTGGACTGCAGCATGTGACATGTGACACCACCATTCCTTACTTTTAGAGCAATAATGAAGGGCCGTTTAACTTGCATTTAGAAGCGCTGGGGAAAGCAAAGAATTTGTCCCCTCCTGTACTAAATAATGACCAATTACCAGGGAGTGTGAGGTGGGCTTCAACACTACGGATGAGATGTTTCAGAGAGCGGAAAAGCTGTCATGGGTGG
>NC_048429.1:19036009-19050283 GCF_013103735.1 Etheostoma cragini
GGGGGGGGGGGGGGGTTGGACAGTGGGGTTTAGGCTTCTAATTAGAGGCAGATTTCACATTGATATTTCTGATGATGCTGCAGCGTGTGGGATAGAGATACAAAAGAGGGTAAGGAAGGAAAACGGGGAGGGGTACATGAGAGTGTGACGAAAGAGAAAAGAGCCCAGAGACAAACAGAAAGACGGACAGACAATGGGAGATGGGGAAAGTGGAAGGAGCAATGATAAAGAAATAGAGAGGGAGGATGACATGAAGAGGGATGGGAAGAGAGAAAGAAAAAGAGAGAACAGGCCCCACTGCTGTTTGTCTTGCAGGGATAATATTCCACCAACGTCTAATTCTGTCCATAAAAGCTGTGTTTTTCTCCTTTCCTCCCGCAACCTGCCCCCCTCCCTCCCCCACTCTTCTTTTCAGAGTGATAGTTGCCTTGGCAACCATGGCAAATCTTCTTTTTCTCAAACAGATGTCCCATTTAGTTGGAAATTAGAATGTGTAGAAAACCCACGAGACGCAAATTATTTCAAAGTTCTCCGGTGGAGAGAAGGAAATGAGGGGCGGGGGAGAGGAGGAAAAAAGGAACAGAAAGACAATAGAAAAAAAGGAAAGGGAGAGGGAGTCCCCACCCCCCAACCCCACCCTCTCCTCTGGTCTACTGCACTTCAGTGTGTGAATGGTGAAGATTAGTCAGATCACCCAGAGTTGGTGGCTTGTTCAGGGGGAAGTGGAGGAGGTATTGGGTGGGCAGCGCGGTGGAAGGCGGGGTGGTAGGATGAGGTTGGGGCAAGTGGCAAGAACTGTTAGCCCAATGTGGCAGAAGGGACACACTGCGGCGCAGAGCAGTGATCTGCCCTGGAGGGAAGGATGAAGCATGTCCTGTGGTCACAGAACACTGCAAAAAAAAAAGTGCTTTGAAATGGAGATCTGAACCTTTAACCTTTAATTTGTCTTCCTTTTTTCCAGTCAAATAATGTTGTGCAGGAAACTATGCATTGTACGTTGTATTAGGTTAGAAATAAAGAATCAATAACAATTTCATTGAAACATCTAAAATTCTTACTCTCGTTTCAAATGCAAATCAGTTCTTGGAAAAATACCCATTTTAACAGACCATTTGATAAAATTTAAAGGGAAAATCCACCCAAAAGCACTTGAAGCACTTGATTAAAAATAAACTGGCTGGGATGAGTAATTAACTGGCAAACAACACAACGTTCTTCTGAGACATTTCCAGCAGAGCAACACTAGAAATACTAGAGTACTGACATTCAGCAATTACCAGGGAAAAATTCATCAAAGCAGACTAGAACATGCATTGCAGCACCAAGACATGTTAGAACTATCTCAACGCCAAGGAAGCTTCCTGTTTAGGAACAACGAACTTCTCAAATATCAGACAAATCTTTGGCAAGATAAAGTCGGTGTCTTGTGAAAGAGATCTGTGATTATTAAACAAAAGACAGATCTGCCTTCTTTAAATGATTAATAATCAAAACCATAGTTAGTTTAATCATTTGTTTCTGGAAGGCTAAGGTTACCTTTACAGACAGAGGGCCCTATTTTAACCATCAAAGCACACGGTTTGAAGCGCATGGTGCAGGTAAATGTAAATGGACTGTATTTATAACATAGCACACATTCCTACACTGCTCCTTGTTTAGGTTACGTTATTGCAAGTTCCTTTATACGCTACTAATTATTTTGTCGCGCGATTAACCCACGTACAGTACGTTCTGTGATTTGGACGTTGGGCCCCTCCGTAGTTTGGGAAATCAGGAATGGATGCAGCAGTAACGTGTGGATGGCTAGCAGAAACAAGGCTCCTTGAGCAGAAATGGTAGAAGGAAAGGGTCTTGGATTTGGGGGGTTATTTTGTGTCTCTGGTGCTTCCACATGAATACAAACTTGGAAAAAAAAACTATCCATGCTGTTTTGATTGAGATCCGGTTTCTGAATGTGCTCTGCCTTCAGTCTCTGGGTGAGCTGTTCAACATCTGCACAGCTTTCTACGTCACTAGCCGAGGTGAGATGGCTAACTCTAGCATGCTAGCTCGTTCTCAATGACAACACACTGCTACAACAGGCGCTAGTTGACCATAATCTCCAAAAGAACTACTTCCTGTGCCTCTTTTGCAGGTATTCTACAAGTGGCCCTAGTCTAGAAGAAGTCTCCCAGCTAATGCTGCCTTGGACTGACCAAAGTTGGAGAAAGAGTTATATAGCTGATGGGATCTTACCTAGCTACTGCGCATGTGTGACACCCAACAAAGATTGTATAGAAGTGAGATGTCTCACTCTGTAGCTAAAACAGACCCCAGGGGGAAAACAGGATCTGCAGCAATGTGCAGTACAACATGAATATGGTGTTTTTGAAAATAAAACCATGGAAACCTTTTCTGGTACAACCTCAAAATACAATTATGAACCTGAAAATGAGCAGAATTTGGGTGCTTTAAAAACTTGAAAAACATCCATTTAAAAGTACATGTAGAACAGATAAAAAATTTGATTGATTGGCAGCCTTATTATTAAATTTTGTTCATATTAAAACAGAACTCCAAATGTAGCAGTTTTTCTTTAGTTTTCAGCGGTCATCGACAATAAATATCTGTTAAGTTAAGGGTGTGACCTGCTAAATGAGCTGAGAACAAGTCTTACTTTGTCTCTTGCACTTGAATAACACTAAAGAAATTATTGACCAGGAATCATGATTAAATAACCCCGAAAACTGTCAAAAAATGTGTTTGTTAGTATTTGCTCCAAAGAAAATCAGTGAGAGAATGTTCCTTAATTTCGGTTTATCGTGCTTGAAAGGCTCATTTTAATGCAAGTGGATCAATCCAAGTTAATATGCGTTGTTTCACAGTGAACACATTTGTTTGTGGAAAATTGCTGCGATGAACAAAACTGTATATAGAGAAAGAGTCCTCTCATTTGCTGCTTTCAAGCATGGGACGAGAAAGACAGAAAGAGACAATATGACTACTGGGCGCGGACATTTTGCAGTGTCCATGGCATCCTGACTCCCCTGACTCTGTGGTCAAACACCGAACATAACCGCTTGCTGATGAACTGGCGAGACGGAAAGAAGAAGAGGTGGGGAGCAGTGTGTGTGCGTCTGTGTGTGTGTGTAAGAGGATATAAGAGAGTGACTGAGGCGAGAAGAAACATACGGACAGAATCACTTTAATCCAGTTTTTTTCTCCTCGACAATGCCACATGCCTTGGGGAGGGAAGGCATGTGTGAAATGGAGGAAAATGCCCTGTAGCGTGCCATAACACACAAATGCTGACACACACACACACGCACATTGAAGTCCTGCCCCTGGAGGCCATTTAACAGGTAATTTAAAGAGAAATCCCTCCAGGGAAACGACACAGTAAATGTCCTCTCGTCTGTTCTTCCTCCTGTTATGACTGTTTATTCAGCTACAGGGCTGTAGACTGGCAGACACTTAGGAGGGAGGAGAAGATGAAATTTGAGAAGAATAGGAAAAACAGAAGGGGTGTGTGTGTGAGAGGGTGGGGAAGTGACAAGTGTTAAAGTAGGACAATTGTTTTCTTTCTTCCACCAACCCCCTTAAGTACCCGTTTATTAATGTTCAGTGTTCGTAGGCTACTTTATTTGAGTCCTGTGGGAATGTAAGTGCTACGGGGATGGAGGTGGGAGATGGAGGAATGAAGGAATGGTGGAGAAGACAAGAGAGAGAGAGAGGGAGAGGGAGAGGACAGGGCCCAGGGGGGATTTGGGAGACTCAAAGTGAATCCAATGTTAATTTAGGATGGACTCTGGTGAGGAGGCCCAGAAAAGCATGAACTCCCAACTGTATGTCTCTCTGTCTCTGTACATCTCAAGGAACACACCGGCGGCGCTGCATGTTACAGCCCATTGGCTACAAGCCGTGCACACATTATATTAATTCCGACAGTATTCCAAAGCATACCTACATTCATTTCCTTCCCTCCAGTCTGCTATTGGTTTTAATTATTATTACTATTTAGAAATATCCAACTTAAATCAACAGAACAGCTCAGACATGGAAGGGGAGAGAGAGGGGGAAGACATGCAGGAAACTGGGATACGAAACCTGGGCCTGGGAATAAACCTCTTCGTATGGCCCAGGTCCTAACTTTAGTAGACTATGGAAATCAACTTTGAAAGGTATCTAACTGAGAAGTATCTAGAGCATTTTTGGCAGTTGCATGTTCCTGTCTAAAAAAATACCAGCAAAATAACACGATTCTCGATGCCGATTTGTGTACTCACACAATTATACAGCTAGAGGACCCAAGGTTGGTTACTCGCAAAAACAATCAAGAGACTGCCAGTAAAGTGAACCCGACTGGCATCGTCTACAGTGCTTCAAAAAGTGGGCATCGTCGGTGTTTTGTCAATGGTTGCACGTGTTTGGATAAATGTGTCACGCGGGGCTGTCTGCTCCTGGATTTTAACCCTTGAATTGTCCTTCTGGGTCAAACACTGACAAAAATCTAAAGCTAAAATAAAGTCCCTTATTCAGACTTTATTTTAGCTTTCACTTACACCACCTTACTAGTTTTACACTACTTTTTGGAATTCATGGTCAGTAACCCTTATATGTATTAAATTATACATAATATTTGAGTTGAAAAAGAAGAAATGTCTAGTGTCATAGAAATGAATGGGAAGCATTGAAATGAAGCTGACAGTGAACACATACTATAAATCTATTATTTTGACTAAATGCACGTAAACACAAGATTATTCAGGCCCAAAAAACTGCCGGAATAAATATAGTTAGTATCTGCTACTGTTAAGGTTTGACTCTCCCTTGACTTTTGCCCAGCAGCTAGGACGCAAGACCTGGGAACTTCTTGGGTGTCGAAGAGCTGCAGTGTTTGTTCATGGAAAAACTGTAACCTGCACAGTACAAATACTGCCACTAGACCATAACAGGTCTAGTAACAGAGTTGTCTTCTACTCAACTACATTGATTTGAAGCTAATAACCCATGAGCGGCTAATGAACGGCTTTGTAATATTACACAAAAATACCCAGTTGCCTCTGAGGGAATCGTTATTTGCACAACCACAGGTGGTCGCTTCTTACGATCTTTTGATTTGAAAAATTTGAAAAAATGGCCCATGCTTTTGTTTTTTCTCGTGAGCATTTAATGAAACTCCAACACCCAAAATTTGAAAGTTGGCAGCCAAACTGCAGCCTCTTCAGTGCAGATAAATCATTTTCACAGCGTCTATATTTGGTTGTTGTCTCTCAGGCCATTTCTCACACCTTGAAAGTCCTCAAACACACCGACAGGGTATGTTCTTCAACGGTCGCCGCTTTCAAGCACATTACCACATGATGACAGTGTAAAATAAAGGCCAGGCACTAAACGTTCACACTGATGGATTAGCTAGTTTCTGCAAGTTGATTTTCATAGCTTCCTGAAATGAAGTGAAACCAATGGCTGCCGGCAAAGGAAGGAAATCAGTCTAAAACCTGATAGAATGCTTCAGAACACGTTTGGCAGTAACGCAAACTAAACACAATTTGTAGTTAATGGGCTAAAACATGCAACGCCACCGGTAGGAACTTAAAGAAGTTGGATTTGTCACTCATTCAGTCTTTTCATTTAAACTTCTCTTTCTCTGAAGTGTCTCCTCATCAGAGGGAGAACAAAGACGACGCCAAGCGCTCAGAAAAGAGAAAGATGGTCAAATTACCTTCATGCCATCTCCACCATCATTAGACTCATTATCATGAAAGGGAAAGCTTTGCATGCCACCGCTGCATTTTCCCTCTCCTTTTTCTCTCCACTCTCCCTCCTTTTCTCTTTACTTTCACCGGGGCCGCGAAAACAAGCAAGTTAATTAAAGTCGGCGAGAGTCCCTTCCCTCGCTCATCAGCGAAGACAAGCTATCAAACAGAGCACAGGTAGTCCATTTCTGGTTGGGGGGGGGGAGGAAGAAGACGAGATGGGGGCTGGTGGAGAGGAGTGGGGTGTTGAGAGGAGGAGGCCTCTCTTCATCTCTTTAGTTTTTTGATGAGCTTTCTTAATTGGGCCACTATAGAAGGAGAAGTGAATCCTCAATAATTAAAAAATCTAATTAAGGAGTCTTTTGCATCTCCGTCCTTAATTATTCCATGCGGAGCAGTGGGGAGCGATACATTTCTGCCGTTTTCATTTAAAGAAGAAAAATCCTCCATCAACAAACACACTACTTTGTCTCTCATCCCTCTGTCTGTTTGAGTGTGTGTATGTGTGTGTGACAAGCTGTCCGTCTCCCCTGCCTGTCTTTCCTTTCTTCAGAGACCATCTTTATACACATTTAAACAGATTTAACCCATTAGTACCAGCCTATATAGACATTTTGCCTCCTCTCTCCTCATCTGCCCGCTTGCCTGTCCTCACTTGCTATTCCTGTCTGTCTCTGTCTCAACCTTGCTGTTTTGAAAAAGAAAAGTGCTCAAAGACCAGACGGTAATAACTTTCAACCAATGAACAAGTCTCTCCCAGTTAGACTTGACCCTTCTAAACATCCCCCTAGGATTTGGAATAAAGTCTCTCACCCTATTAGTTTTAAAGTTATTAGGGCTGCCCCCTAAAATTCAATTATTCCAAGCATCTGTCAAAGACCCTCGAGCTAAATTGTCTCTCGTCAAGGTTTGACATGTCTGCTGTCGCCTGGAAAATAGGCTACATTTTTAAAGAAGGAGGCTGGTGATATTTTGTTTTTTTTTACAAAAATCCCCAAACCAAGGTATATATATACTCACAAGTATTGTTTTTGTATCAAAGCCTGATATATCTTCTTCCCCTGTGCCATAATCTGTTGTCAAAATAGCATCAGTTGCACTGGTGTGTATCATTACCATTAACACACACACATACATGCACACACAGACACACACACACACACAAACACACACACACACACACACACACACACACACACACACACACACACACACACACAAACTGTACTTTATTTGACTTAATTCCACATCCTGCTGCCACAAATACTAACTAGGATACTAAATGTGAACAAATTTGCCGCTGAAAATAGTCTCCAACAAACACACTTCATCCTACTGTCTGTTTGCACAAAAACTACAGCCCCTGTCTTTTTAGGAAAAGAATTAGCTTTTTGAAGCTAAATATTTGTGAGGTGTTTTGTAGAGGATTGATGTCTTTAGAAATAAATGCATTGGGGGTAAAAATAGTGATCTGTTTCAACTTTCTGACAAAATTCTATTAAAAAGATATGGTACATGATCAGCCAAAATGTGAACAGTTTTAAAATGAAATATTCTTGTTGTACGCTCACCAGGGGCTAGACTAGGGTCGGAGATTTAGGTGTGCTGGCAGTCTTTGAACGCACTTTCTTTCTTTCTACGTTGTTCTACTGAGCTAACATTGCATTTTAACGTCATTTTGGACCATTGTGTTAAGGGAAATGGAGTTTTGTAACCAGAAAGACGCCAACAATTCGGAGACTTTAATGCTGAGCCACTACAAAGCTGAGGTGGTATAACAGTTGAAGTCAGATATCCATCTATTGAAAAGGAGGTTATTCCAAAACGCATCACTAACTTTTGAAAATTAGAGATTTAGACCAACGGCTGAAAATTCATTTTTTTCAGAATGATCTAGGCATTAGATTGTGAAAGGCAGAACCCATTACTGAGAGACACGGATCAGGGACCCCCTACAACGTACTGCATATTGCTTAAAAATAAGTTGCATTTTGAACTGGGCCTTGTCAAATTTATGATGATGTTTTCTTAATTCGCTTGTGTTTTGTCTATTTGCGAGTGTTACATTCAGTTGCAGTGTGTTTGCCCCTGTCGACCACTGTAGTTTACTATTATTATTTCATTGTGTACTGTAAGGCGGAAACCAATAATTGTTTTTATAATCAATACATTATTTCCAGAAAATGGATTGTCAGAAAATACTTAAACATGAATCCCAAAAAAATTTATGTTGGTTGACCAATAAATTGTAGGTATGTGGTTAGGCACAAAAACTAATTGGTCATGATTAGGCATTAAAACTACTCGGTCATTAGGAAATCCTAATTTCCACGAGACACCCACATTTTAACACCAGATCACAGATTTGGATCACATTAGAAATGCCTGCAGTCTCCACATATGTGGGTAGGACTGCTTTCACTGCTTTTGCACCATTTCTATGGAATAAACTGCAGCTTAAACTCAAGCTGGACACTCTGGTGCCCCGTGCCCATTTCAAAAATGTTATGGAGGATCATTATGATGGTGTCTGTGATTGTTTTTGTTGAATTGTTGAATTTGTGACCTTTCCTTGTTTTGTATGTTTAAAAAACTGTACTTGTTGAGATGTTTACACAGGGCACAGCCGTAAGAGATCAAGGTCTAAGTCTGTTTTCCCTGTTAAAATAAAGTTGAATAATAAAGTAGATTCAGAAGAATGAATCATGTTTCCACTCTTTTACCTATTGGACATAAGTTTGTTGTTAATTGGCTGCTGATTAAAAAATTGCCCAGAGCCAGACACTCATACTTCTGGCTGTGTTTGTGCTAGCAGAGTCGCAGCTCCATGAATGTGCAAAGCTGCGTGTCCCGGCCATGCAGCTCATTATTAATAATGACTCCAATGTAATCTGCCGAGGCAGCCAGATTGGTTTCGGCTGCCTAAAATCTTAGCTGCTAAATTATGAGTAAAGAGTAGTTCTGAGATCTCGAGCATCCAAGATCTATGATACCAGCTGGCGAAACTATTATGTACTTTCTGTGCAAATATCTCGTTTCAAAAACTTTTTTTAAAAGCACCATTCCGTCCAGTAATAGAAAGATGGAGCTCAATTTTAATTAGTAAATGAAAGACAGATAATACCTTATAATTCTAAACTAATAAAATGGAACAGAAATGCTGGAGTGTCTCCATCTAAACTTGTCATTTACAGAAATTGTTTATTTCCTATAGTTTTGCAAGTGAAGAAGTCTGCAGCAGAAATCTTTACTTAAAATGTAATCCACTGGGAACAACTGGATATCTCTTACCCTACTGGCATCAGTATTTATTCCAGGTCTGAAGGAAATAAATCTTGCAGAAAAGGCTCACTGGGAGAGTAAACGCAATACTTTTCTTTGGTGGATGAAAAATGGTAGCCTAAATATAGCTACAGAACATTTTTCATCCTTGCTGGAATGTATTTGTTTAGCAAATAAATAAAAGCTTTTACACAATCATACACTTCATTGATTTCCTTTTCTAAAATAAGTGTATACAAAGGAGCTTTTATTTATTGCCATACTTCACTACTGAGTTTGGTGCTGTAGTTGTAAAAAAAAAGAAAGGTCAACAAAGTCGCACAAGGATTTCCGTAACAGTTTAAGTGTTTTACTCAAAATACTGAAATAAAATATTTTTTGGGACTCACATAAATACTTTTGTTAAGGTACAGACAAGCTGGACAATTGCTCTATTAACTTATATTGTTGCATGTTTATCTGCTACTGACTGTAGCTTTCTTGCTTAATACTGGACCCATGTCAAAGATTCAGTCAGTTAGACCCAAAAAAACATAGGGAAATAGGGTCCAGGTTTAAAAAGAACGGTAGTTACCCTTGTTTGGGTTGGTGTGAAAGCTGTCAATCAGAACCCTGATGTGGACCGATTAATTGGATTGGGACTGGATGAAAGCTGGGCCCTCCAAGCAGCCTGTGTTGTGGTTCACGGCGGTGTGTGTGACATATACTATAGTGCTCTGAAAGTAATACCCCCCCCCACCCCCCCATGTAATTCTGACGCCTCTTTTCCTCCTGGCTCGACCAAACAAAAATGTCAGTGTAATAATACTGCTCATAATCAGTTAATTCTGTGAGATAAGGATCGATTAGTAGTTAATGAAACCAGTATTTGAAACCTATATGCATTTACAGTGAAAACGAAAATCTATAGGTTAAAATGAAGATTTTGGAATGTTACAGACTCCAACATATAAATTAGCAATTATTTAATAAATGACAAACTCAGTAGAAGATAGTCCAATAGTGTTGTGGGGGGGGGGGGGAATTAAAGAACAATTCCAGTTAATTTCAATAAATAGCTGTTGTTTTTACATGTGGAGGTCTGTTAGTAGAGAAAAACAACTAAACCAATTGGTGCTGCCTACACCGTGTTTTCATCCTGCTAGCGATAGCACACAACAGGCTTAAACAGGGCAAGTTTTAAACCCTCTTTTTAGCCTCTAAACATTTTCAAAATCTCCTTACATGTGCAGTGATTTCTTCCGAGTGAACACAGTGACTTGTAAGGACAATTCAAGCATGTCTAGAGGCTAAAAACAAGTTAAAAACTTTCCCTGTTTAAGCCCGTTGGGTGCTAACTCAAGCAGGAGGATAACTCGGTGTAGGCAGCACCAATTGGTTTCATTTTTCTCTCTACTAACATCATTCCAAATTTAAAACCAACAGAGGTTGGTAGGTATTGAAATTGACCAGATTTCTTCTTTAAGTCAGACTCAGTGGTGAGTGAAACCAAAGCAGAGGGACAGACACAGAGTTTTAGCCAAGCCAAAGTAAGGCAATTTATTAATTAATTAACTGTAACTGTATCAGGCAAATAAAACGCTGATACAGATATTCTGCAAACTGTCAAAAAAACGGCCCAGATAATTGGTCTATCCCTACACCAGAGGATATAAATATCACGATGAGAAACGTTACAGTGCAGCATGATCAACTGTGAGTCAGGAAATTTGAATCCCCTATCCTTATGATGCAGATGACATCATCAAAACTGTTAAATCCACGAGTTACTTGTCAATCTGTATGACTTCATGTATTATGCCTTATGCGCATGCTTTACTCTTTTCTTGTATGTGTGTGTTGCAGGTTTTCTGCAGTGACAGGGACTGAGTTCCCTTGCGTCCTACTATCCTACTTTCTTTCCCCTCAGACTAAAACATGCATGGGAGTTTGCCTTCCTTGTACTTTTTTTTGTGACAAATGACTTGTAAACTCATATTAGCGTCAGGAGGACGAAATGGAGCTAAGCTCTCCTCGCCATCCCTTCCCTCCGCCAATGCATGTGGTTACAAATTTGGAAAGTTTGAGAAGAATGGAGCAAGCAAAATCTAATTTAGGCTGGAAAAGCATTCAGTATCAGAATACTTCCGGACAAGAGTGAGGGAGAGAGAGAAAGAGTGATAGATTGAAAAAGGAGAGTGTGAAGCAGTGAGGGAAACGACTAACCGGCCCGTGGATGCAGACGGATAGATTGATGGTGGAGAAAAAAGAGACAGGAGGTGATGAAGACAGGGGCAGACAATAGGATGGAGAATGTGACGAGGTGACAGACAGAAATGAAGACACGCAGAGCCAATCAGAAAACAGGATATGGGAAAAGAAATAGATGGATCGGAGATATTCAACAGGGAGTCCCTAGGGGGTTCTGGAGTTGGTACGGGGGGCTGCATAAATGATGTAATTTTTATTCAAAAATTAAAATACGTCTGAGAATATTGAATGCTATGACTCCAGCAAATATATGTATATACTGTATATATTGTCCTATTGTGAAAAAAAAAACATTTAATTTACAAGATAGGCTTACTGTAGGTGAAGTTGCCACAAGAAGAGCCAAACAGTTAATCTCAAGGATCAACTGTGCCTTTCACATATAAGTTTACAGAAGAAAAAATACTTTGTTATTGTACTTTAGTAGATTTTTCATATATTTTTAGTTCACTTTCCTATTTACTTTTGTGGCGACTTTTTACTTTTACTCCTTACATTTTAAAAAGTTGGCCTGTTACTTTAGTTTTGTACAAAAAGTTGTCTATTAGGTGGGATTGTGAGTGCATGTAGGAGAATAGGGCGGACACACGCCTCACACTGCGATCAAGCGCACGCCACACAAAGTAAGAATAGAACAAAAGACTAGCTGTCCGGTCGGAGGATAATCACTGATGTTGTCACTTTGTTTACGCCTGTTGTTGTGTTGGTCAAATTTAGAAGTAAGCTTGTTGACTGTTAGCTAGGTTGCACCTGATTGCTAAAGTAGTTACTCTGCATTTAGATCAAGGATGCTCATTCCGTCGATTGAGATCTACCTGTCGATCGCAAAGGCAGTGGGGGTAGATCGCATGACATTCAAAAAATAAATGATGTCAGCCTATCATCAGTCCTCATTATGCCAATATACTATTTGTCACTTGATTGACATACAGGACAACCATTCTAACGTCTGATATTTTCGTCAGCCAATCATCCATCCTTACTATGACATTTGTCACTTGATTGAAATACAGGACAACAAGTCTAATGTCTGACACATGGGTCAGCACTCAGCACGCATGTGCATGCAGCAGTGGCAAAATTCCAGCAAGCTAGCGAGTTGCCGAGTTAGGCTAGCTAAGTTATTTCTAATAATCTAAAAAAAAAGTCTTTGTTCTCAGACACTCCCTCTGTTCGCTGATTGGAAAAATTTGGCTGGAAAAAAATTTAAGTACGTAGGAGGGCGGAGCCAGGCTATGACTTGGCTATGACTTGGCTATGAGGCTATGACTTGGCCTGGTTAAATAAAAACTTGAAATGTTGAAAGCTAAAGCTAGATTCAATTGAGTGTAATCAACACTGTAAAGCAAAGTCAGCTTTGCATCACCATGGTGACTGAGGGCCTGGAACACTGGAACAAGGACTGTCCCACTACTCCTGCCAGATAGTGGAGCATGTGGAGGAGGTGGCTGCTGTGTGTGTTTCATACATCTACATGACTGGGGAGGTGAGGGGCAGGGGTGGAAAAGGGTGCACACATGAAGAAAGAGTGGGACGGAGGGAGTAAAGGAAACAGAAGACTAAACGGATGGAGGAAGGAAAGGCACAAGGAAGTGTGTAGCAGGTGGAGGGAAAGAAGAAGAAAGAGGATAGGAGAAGGGTTAATAAAAGGATAGAAGAAGGGTTAATTGAAGGATGCAGGAAGGAGAGAAGCATAGACAGAGAGGGTAAGGAAAGAAGGAAGAATGGAAGGAAGCAGAGAAGGAGGAGGTAGGGTAGGAGGGAAGAGGGGAGCAGAGACAGTGCAGGGGGGCCAACGGAGCCAGCTGGAGCCCCTCTGTGCTGCAGGAACACACACACACACACACAAACACACACACACACAGCATCATACAGTCCAAGGCAAGTGAGAGCACACACTGGTGCATACACTCATAAACCCACAGCACATATTCACACATTCGGACAGAGATATTCTGACACACACACACACACACGCACACACACACACACACCACACACAAACACACACACACACACACACACACACACACACACACACACACACACACACACACACACACACACACACACACACACACACACACACACACACTTTCGTTTCTCACCTCATGTGCCCATTACACCAGCCAGGGCCAGCCGGTGAATCTGAATAAAATATTTTCTTCCTAAATCTCCCTCTGTCTGTCTGTCTGTCTGTCTTTTTTCCTCCATAGCATACACCACCACTTCGTTCTTTCCTACATCTCTTCTTTGTCCCACTTTTTTTTTCTCTTCTTCTTTCCCTTCTTCCTGTCAGTCCACCTCAGGCAGCTCTCTGCAGTGGCTTGAGCAATAAACTGAGGGGAAGCTGCTATCACAGCAAACAAATTATCCTGCACTTGGGGCACACACACACACACACACACACACACACACACACACACACACACACACACACACACACACACACACACACACACACACACACTCACATGCACACACACACACACACACACCATAGACATTGCCCCGGAGAACCTGTCACCAAACACACACACACACAAACACACACACACACGCACACACACACACACACACACACACACACACACACACACACACACACACACACACAGACAAAAAGCAAATAAATGATTATTTAATGATTCAGAGACGCAGAGATAAAGTTGAACAGAGAACAGAGAATACTACCTAGCCTGAAATTTGCCATGTGGCAATTTGTCAAAAAAATAAAATAAACACAGTAAAGGTCTCAAAACTAGATTATAACCCGATGAAACCATTAGTTAGATTGTTAACCGTGCCACAATATATGTACAAGCGGTATGTGCTAAATTGTTACTATTTTTATAATACCAATTTAGCAACTGAGGGATTATAAATTTTCAACTGCTCTCGTTAGTCAGTTATATTTCCTGCAGCACTTAAAACAGCTTTTACAGTTTTTTCTGAATGCTTAAGCGCTAATCGTGATTCTTGTAGCACAATTTCTAAAACTATT
>NC_048429.1:19050383-19056512 GCF_013103735.1 Etheostoma cragini
TTAGCGCTTAAGCATTCAGAAAAAACTGTAATAGTCTCAAAAAGACAACGCACACCACAAAAACACAGGTATAGTTGTGAAAAATAACTTAATAATATAGATAGCAAAACTACTCAGGTTTAGGAAAAGATTTTGGTTTGGTGTTAGTTAAAATCATTAGGTAAGAAATGACTACGTAATTTTAAAAAGTTGGTGACTTTTGGTTTCATGCATGATACAAACATCGGTCTACCGGGTGAAAGCCTTGTGTTGACCTATCCACCACCCAAACCATTCTCCTTACCTGGACCTTTGCTCTTTATACTACTCTTAACCATTTTTACCCTTTATACTACGTCATCTTACAACGCTGCGATTGAGCAGGTAATATTGACACAAATGGGTGATCCAGCCTGCTTCTAGATGAAAACAGCCTACTGAGCCAACTAGGAGGAAGAGCCATACTGCCTCACATCTACGGTAGTGATAACAACTGATAATGGCCATTCAATCAGCTGATAACATTTGAAGAAGGTGTTCGGAGCTTAACTCTCTGTATGGCATTTGTGTTGTGTGCTAAATGAGCATCAAATGATGCAGTGCAAAAGACACAATCAGTACATGCTGACCTTTAGAGAGAAATATTTATTTTTAGTGTTGGCTGCTTCACATGTGGTAAAGGTTTTCTGCACACGGAGAGGCAAAAAAACTTAAAGCAAATTATTTACCTTGCATCTTAGCAGCAGCAAGCAAGCTCTCAAGTCTCAGAAATGTTGATTCATCAACAACGACTACCAAAATGTTTCACTGACCGTTTCTTGCATACAAGACACTATGGGAAGGAAATTGAGATCTGACAATTCTGTAATTACAAGATACTTGTGTGATGATATTCTTGAAATAAAAACAAAAATTGCTGCATCATAGTTGGAGCCAAAGTGCAACCTTGGAATGTAGAAGCTGGTGAATATATGTAATTTCAGAAAAGTACTTTCTTCTTTACCTGCAGTGGGTGTTCGCTCTTGTGTGCGTTGCAGTGGCAGTGGTTACTCACCAAGGGGCGCCGTAGATCCTGAAGCCCCGCACAGTGACCTCGGAATCCTGCAGGTAGATGCAGTTAGTGAGCAACGACTGGACATTCTCGTAATTCTCTGGCTTCAACTTGGAGGCAGAGGGGAAGTAGTAGAAGTCCTGCTTGATCAGATCAGCCATAAACTCCTGGTCAAAGGTCAACTCGTGGTTTCCGGCAATTACTATCTTGATGTCGTAGGGCAGGGTACCTGGCATGGGAGGAGAGAAGGAAGTAAATAGGTGAAAAGGAGAAAAGGAAGGAGGAGAATAATGGGAGAAAAAGGTAAGGAGAAGTAAGGGAAATGAAAAGAATGATTGGGGAATTTGATGATGAAGTACAAAGGAAACAAAAAAAAAGAAAGCGCAATGGTAGACCGAGTGGGGAAAATTAGAGGACGATGTGAAAGCCATCCCAGACGGCTTGGCATTCACATGCAACATGGCTTTCTCATTGTTTTCCCCTCCATTTCTAGCAAATCTGTACATCTGTCTTAGCCTCCCTCCATCAGTCAAGGTCTCAACCCAGTGCACTGCTGTCTTCTGTTTATGGAAGCATAGCTAAACATATTCGTCTAGGAATCTTTATCTGGAGGAATGACATATGGAAAGCAGAGTGATCCTTGAGAAGAATATTAACCAAACAGAATATTTACAGACTATGGCAGTTGCTTCAGCAATCATCTTTCTCTAATCAAACACTGACTCCTTCATACCCACTCCCAATATTCTGTCTCAATGGCTTTAATTGGCTATTCAGAGCCTGGCACAACTGGGTGAACGATCGATCTGCGCCCATCAAACACAGTGGTGCGCCGGCCTTTCACAAATCTACATGATGTTTTCAAAGCTCTGCTAAGAAAACATCTGGTGGTCTGTTTTGTCAGGTAGAGGGGCTGACGGCGAGTCACCGTGGCTTTTTTATTACTGCTAGGGCGGCGCGGCATGCAGCTGAGCACATTATTTTGTGTGTCAGCATGTGTGTTTGTGAGTGACTATCCATCGTGCGTGCGAGTTTGCCTGCATCTGTGCATAAACGTGTCATGTTAGTGAAAAGGAGTAATTAAACTGAGCTTTAGAAGAGGTTGACAGCCCGGCGACGGCTCTGTCATAACAGCCAATCACAGCTCGGTAACAGAAAGAGAGAAAGACAGAGGGGATAGAGAGAGGGACAGGAAGAGAGAGCGACAGAAATACTTTTGGAAACCCAAAAATCCTTGAGTGTGAAGGAGGAATAATAACAAGATGAAAGAAGCTGTCAAAGAGTGCCCATCTTTGCAGTTTGGGCTGCGTCCGCCCCTTCTCCCCAACCCAGTTCCCATTTGTTTGGCAGAGGGCCTTGTGTTTAGTTGTCAAGCAGACACCAAAATAGACCTGTAAATGAGGGGCTACACCTCCACAAAGGCACACAGACACACACCACCGCACAATCAAAAGATATTTCCGATTGCTTTCCGACAGACTTTGGCATTTGAAGTAACGTATGCCCGATAGTCCATGGATCATTGGATTTTATCATTATCATTGATTAAATCCCTATTTGAGCTCACAGGACAACTGAGCACCTGCATTTCTATCTCTCACAAAGGACTAAAGTGCTGTTTTCTTACCAAAAATGCATTAAATAATAATGCAGTAAATCCCTTAAACGTCGGATTATCAATGTTTTTCTGCACTGTAGGTTCTGAAGTCCCAATATTTACCTCTCACAAATATTGGATAATGTATTACCAAAGGAAATACAGAAATGGTCAAGCTGCAAAAACTTGGAATGCACAGCACAAACGACTTGGAAAACTGTTTTTGTTTTAACACGTACCACTATTATTACTATTTATAGTTCTATTATCTTTATTGTATTGTAATTGCCACTGTTCATCACTGTCTGTATCTCTCTTGCGTCACATGGCAGGCCGCAAAGAGTCATGTTCTGTCCGAGCTTTCTGCCTTGTTGGGTCTCTGTAAATTGCAAATGAAAACAAAGACAATTCTTTTATGATTTGAAACTATGACTACAATTGAATTGAACCAGAGCTTTGATTCTCTGCCAGAACCCAATTTGTTATTTATCAAAATGGCTCAGCTTCATGAAAATTTCCCCTTTGTTGATTATTATTATTATTTTATTTATTTATTTTTTATTTCATTTTCACTTTTATAGTCTGTGGAATGTCATGAATATTGTATTGTACTATGTACTGCTATGTGTGACAGCTATCTTCTGGACATCTGTTCAACTTACTGGGCGTGGATAAAAAAAAGCACACAGATAGAGAATATAAACATTTGTCTATCATCTTTTTGATTTTTTGCTGCTGTTTGGACAGTAAATATTAAATTTTTCATCGAGCTCAGGTCAAAAACAGTTGCTGTGGTCCGGATTCAGTAAACTGGTCCTAATCTAATTGGACATTTTCTAATGGTATTTATCTTTCTATTGTTGTCGAGCATTATATACCTGGATATACCCAACCCAGTCTCACTGTAGTTTGTGAAATGATCACGTTAGTTAATCTGATTTTGGGTTGAGTTGTTTAGGTTGGGTTTGTTGGGTTGGGTTGGGTCAAACCACATAGGACTTTCAACCCGGAGACTGGGGATTGTGTCCCGCGTGTGATGATAACTTTCCTTGTTATTTTCCAAAACACAACCGTTCCATTGTTGTCCAGCGTCACCAGTGTGTGGAATTTAATTTCCTCGTTGTTGCGACCCCAGAGACCATGCATTCTGTCCTGGCCATCGCTTCATCTCTGTTTCATCTGTTTGGAGTTGTGTTTCCGTCCCCCTGATGAATATAAGTCCACTATTCACTCTGATTATTGCTCTGGTTTGGTCTCCACCAACTTCTGAGAAAAATGTCAGATCCTTTAAATGCCAAATGCTAAATTTGTGGATCAAACAAACAAAAAGAAAACTAATCAGCTGAACAACACCTTTGTGATTTTGTCAATGTGAATAACCCTTTTCACATTACACTTTAAGATTAGAGCTTTTTGTTTACATAGAAGTATGAAAAGTGCCATTTTAAGAATAAGTTGGAATTAACTTGCATTTATCACACATCCATTCTCAGGCTGGGAATTTCCAAGGTTGGTGCTTAGAGCATGTACAGAATAGATCTTGTTTAATTGCATCTTAAATTGCTGACAAAATGCTACACATTTATCAGACAACACATATTTTCTCAGCAGCCTCAATGTCAACTGTAATAGTTTCTGCTCACCAGGAAAGAAGCCATGAAGTTGCATGGGAGCACATATCTACCTTGTCTGGATTGTTGTTAAAGTCTTGGAAGACGGAAGTAGTCTGTTTGTAAAGTGACCGAAGACTACATCCACAATGCAAAGTATAAAGGAGCCTTTAGTCTTAACTTTTCTACTCCATGTCAGGTCAGGGATATTATCTAAGGGGGACCTATCTCCACGGCTCTGCAGAAGAAGGTATGGCCCTTCTGCTTAATAGTCATTGATAGGAGAAAAACCTGCTCTGGTATTTTGGCATTTCTTTAAACCAGGGGTCTCCAACAATTAACTGAAAGAGAGACGAAGCAGGGACCCCCTATTACGTGCAGTATATTGTAAAAAAAATTAAATTGCATTATAAACTGGGTCTACAATAATGTGTAGGATGGCGAAAAGCCTTTATGCATACCTTTTTATTGCAAAGAATTTTAAGCTATTAAAATAATCATTTTTGGGATGATTTATACATCATGTTTTAATGTTAAACATACACGTGGCAAAGAAATTACATAGGATCATGTGTATCTGTGGCTGGCTACCTTAGTGACTCCCTTGTCTATAGGCCAGGATGACTATCATTAATGCGTTTTATACACAAATAGGCTGATTCACATCTGCCAATAATATGTTGGATTCATGTTTTTGAAAACAATTCTCAAAATATTCTCAATAAACTCTGAGGACAACCTAGGTGTCCCGGACCCCCGGTTGAAGATCTCTGCTTTAAACCAATCCAAATGTCTTGGGCGGCGCTAACCGCTGGACGGAGCCACAGTGCTGCTGCGAAATGGCCTCAGGAAGGAACTTGTTTTGGTAGAACATGTGTAAGTTCAAAAGTAGTTTCAGTTGTGCAACAGAAAACTCAGATTTGACAGATAGTCCAGCTAGCTGTCTGAATTTACCCTGCAGAGATCTGAGGACCGGGTAACCATAGTCCTCATGGTTTAGAACGGCATCACAAAGTAAGCAGAAGTTGACGGACATCCGGTCGAAAATGAGGGACACCCGGGCAAAACTTCCGGCTGCACTGTAACTATCCCATGTTTAAAACATTGTTAACAGGATTAACCTTGTCTACCTTCATCTGCAAATAAACATAAAGAAATGTAATGATTTAAAGGGAATCATCCAAGGCTACCACAGTGATAGACAGACAAGTTGAGGGAGAATGAAAGCTGCTTTGGCAAACAGCAAAAATAAGTAAGGGGCTGAATATACGGTTTGTGTGTCTATGTACGTGTGTGTGTGTATGTGTCTGTGTGTGTGTGAGCCTAAGGAAGACAACGAAGTGCTCATAAATTGTTTAGAAAAATGAAGACTATCTGTGTCTCCTCAGAAATTCTGCAAGATGAGCAGTTTTTCACTCATGAAGTTTGACAGCCAACTGTAAACTAAGAAAAATAAATCACAGGGTGACAAATAAAACTCTCTCTCACACACACACAAACACACACACACACACACACATACACACCTGTACTTAGCAGAATTAAATTGCAATTTCACGGATGAATTTTTCCCCCCTGTAAAAAGGTGCAAAAAGACAAGGTGTGAATACCAACTAGCTGAACACTACAAAATAGTTCAATCTGACTAAAAGCAGCCAATGTGTGTGGATCTGTTTCAACTGCTGTAAAGATAGAAATAATAAAAAATACAAAGACAAAACAAAAAAATTCAACAATGCAATTTCGTATTGTGTGGGTCCACAAAGAAAAAATCCATCACAAAAAGACAATTAATTGCTGCATCAAATGAAAATAAATGTGTTGCTTCTGTGACAAACAACAGAGAAAAAAAGGATGTGGGTGGAAGTGTGTTAGTGCGGGGGGGGGGGGGG
>NC_048429.1:19056522-19075734 GCF_013103735.1 Etheostoma cragini
TCTAAACATTTGGGCAGACATTTTCCCTCTTTGTCACCCCGCCATCTTTTGTCTTTGAATTCAAAAGCCTGCTTTTACGCAACAAATACTTTCAATTTGTCTGTGAGTGAATCAGCGGTGGCGCGAGGAGGACGGCAACCTCCTCGTAATCTGCCACATCAAGAAAATAACAAAAAGAGGGAAAGTGAGCAAGGAGGCGTGCAAGTGTTGGAGGAAAACATAGGACAGCACAGGCTAAAAGCGAGGTTGCAATAAGGAGTGGAAACAGCTGGTCTACGTCTATCCTTCTGCCCCTTCATCCCTTTATTCCTCTCTGGTGCTTTTTCAATCCCTTCTCGCTCAGTGTCTTTGCTCTTTTGTCAAGTGCCTTCCGCCTCCAGTCAGATACTTTCCAGATTTGCTGTCTTGTCACCACTAAAACCTCCATCCTCCCAAAACCTCCACAAGGCGGCCTGTGTAAATGTGTGTAGAAGTGCCGCATGCTGCCTGCAGGTATGTACATGATCCTGAGGGTGTGTGTGTAAGCATATTGTTTGTGTATTTTGACGAGTGAGTGTGTATTCGTGAATGTGTGTGTGTGTCTGTGTGTGTGTGTGTGTGTGGACTTCCACCCCCGCCACAGGATATCTTCCGGAGTTCGGCCACCATTGTTCCGAGGCTACGATGGGTGGTCTGCTCTTTGAAGAGGAAAATCCCTACTCTGCCCAAAATTCTGCCATGTACAGGATTACTGCCCATTGTGTTTGTGTGTGTGTGTTGGTTTTGAATTTATATGCGTGCTTGTGTACATGCAGGGGGGGAATGTCCTGCCTGCCAAGACAAAGTAAATTCCTAAGTATGTGTGTCTGCATAGACACCAAAAATTAGTAGCCAAAGACCAAAAACGACAAATAACTTAATACCAAAGTGTGTGTGTGTGTGTGTGTGTGTGCATGAGTGAATGCATGTGTAGAAGAAGCAGCAGGCAAAACCTTCTGCTGAAATTAAAGGAAAAGTCCACTTTATTACAACTTCGATCTTATTTCATAGTGTCTAAAAAGTTTTTTTGTTTTTTTTAAAGACGACATCAGTCCTCAACTGGAGCTATAGTTCATCAACACAGTTGTGTCGGAGGTTACCTTTTTGAAAGTTTTTCAGCTGCTTTTAAAACGCTCTTTTGTAGGCCAAATGGTCTTTTACTTCAGCCTCAGCCACAGTGTGTGAATGTGTGTGAATGTGTGTGAATGGTTCCTGTACTATGTAAACAATATATAGTGTATAAGAACAGTCCATTTACATTTACACTATAAACATATTCCATTATGAAAAAGTTCAAAAGATGATAAAAGTATGCAAGTATTAGCTGCAAAGTGTACTTGAAGTAGGTAAAGGATCACAGAAAGCCACAGTTTTTTTGTCATTACTTAGAATTCCTTATGGGGGAGACAGAAACTTCACACTTTAGCTTTAAGTTTAACCGTGACGGATGTTTACAGACAAACGTCTTGGTTTCGGCTTTGACAAAATGCATTTAAAATAATGTATTAATTCATTTGTTCCCTGAATCTAAAATACATTTTTGGATTAGGTAATCTGGAAAAGTGTTAACTTGCTTACAACCTGTCTGATCGCTATGTCGGACTTTGTTGTGTTAATGTTAATGTTGAATGGATGGCCCAAATTCATTCTTTTGGATGTGCATATGCCTGTGTCTACTTTATATTTGTATACACCCCACAGCTTTTGTGTGTCTTCTTTACGTATAGAACATAGTGAGATTAAAACCAAATAGCGCAGCTTTAGCCAGCCCTTTATCTGTGCGTGCATGAACAGAAATGCAATAATTCAAAGGGAAGCTTCAAAAGCAACGGCACTGATGTTCAAAGACAGACAAGCTAAAGACTCAGCTCGGATCAGTCATAATTCCTATACAGCATGTGTGAGTCAGAGACAGAGAGGGAAGACTGAATGCGAGCAAAGATAGATGAAGGAGAGAAAAGCGGAGGGAGGTGAGTAAGGGATAAGACATACAACAAGGTGGAAATGGATGATGACGGAGGAAGGGAAGCAGTAAGGCTCCTGCCTTCTCACCTCAGCTTAAACTTAAGACTCGTTTCATTTCATTTAACTCACCGCCCACACACTGCTGCGTCTCAACATACACACACACACACACACAAGCGGACGCAAAACAAAGACAGCCGGCAATTATAAGGCAGTGTACACAAACACCACCTACTGAGCCACGCATCCAAAACACACATTTTATCTGAGTACAGCAGCACCTCCTAACACTTCACCATGTACTCACAGAACATACACACACACACACACACACACACACTAATACACAAACATACATTAAAACACACATAAAGAAGCAGTGACAAAGACAGATACAGCGCATCATTAAGTGGCCTCGTAGGTGGTCTTTCTCTCCTACACTCCATCTCTGTCTCTTTCATCCTGTCTGCTCCACTTCAACGTTTGGTGTGAAGGTGTGACGACGTCGCCTCCAGGATAATGTGGTTGAAGATGAAGCCGCAACTTTCAAAACCAGCGGCGTGGGCTTCTCATGAATGCTGATGAATTCAGTGACTGGCCACTCGCCACCTGTCCCATGTCTGTATTATTTCTTTTTAAACTGGAGTTCTACTGGCGCCACATTTAGCCCATGTGAAACTACAACCTTCGTACACTGCAGTGTTCGGCAGCACAGACGGAGTGGTTGCTCCGGGGCTCGAGCATCCACAAGAAATACTGAGCACCTACTGAGCACCCATGTGGGCCAGACTACCAGTAGGCTACAATCATTTAAAATTAAACATTGCAGTTGGTGCTAAGTGGAGCGTTTGTCATAGTGCGATTGGTTATGTCACTGTCAGTTCCCTGCTCCATTGATTCTTAATTTCACATGAAACTGATCGCGCTTACGTGTTAGTGAAACTTTTCATCTCCAATCCTATCTGTATTTGTAAGTGTTGAAAGATAGCCTGCTTTTGGGTTTTATCATTGAGTGAATAGGCGTGTGTGTTCATGTCTACCGCTGTCCGTTTCCTAAGGCTCTGAACTTTGTGGAGGAAAACGTAAATCGTGCATATGTTTGACAGAATGTACCTTCTTGCTTTTGTCAAAGATAGATTATCAAATTCACGTGGTACTGTTCAGAAACCAGATTACTCAAGATTGAAGTGTTTTTCCTATTTCCTTTATCTTTTCTCTGTGTCGTCTCTGGAAGTTAGGAGCTTCACCAGGAACTCTCAGAGTGTCAGGAAAGAGTTTTCATACGGTACATGATGACAGTGTAACTTCGGGCGTGTTCACTATGATTTGTTTTGTGTATGGATACCTTAATTACAAAGAAAACAATACAACACACACAAACACACAACACAGAAGAAAGATGTTTGAATATATAGACGCACAGTACTGGCTTTTTGGCTGGAACTCTTCCATGAAGACCACTCCTGTCCAGACATATACTTCACATACACCTATACATACTGTACACATGCATGTTCACTATGATGAGCTCCAACAAATCCAACTGGCTGTTTGGGAAGTATTACATCCTGAGGACGAAACATGCAGTGGCATGTTCAAACAATGTTTGACAAAAGTCCTAATCAAAAAGCAAAATAAGAACATTTCTGTTCAAACATATTGTTGTTGGACAATTTCTCAAGACTCCCACTGTACAGGAGTCAGTTTCACTGTTAAATTAAAAAAAGGTGCTGTAACGCATTGAGTGCAAGGCATTTATTTTAAAAATCAGCAACAGAGGAGACAACGGATAGAAGGTAAGATACTATCAGTCTCTTTCCAGACTCAAATACGTTGGAATTGCTGCGCTCCATATAGGTTAGGCTTACTACGTAGTCTACCTGGGTCACAGGTTAGGCCTGCTACGTAGTCTACCTGGGTCACAGGTTAGGCCTGCTACGTAGTCTACCTGTGTCATAGGTTAGGCATACTACGTAGTCTACCTGGGTCATAGGTTAGGCCTACTATGGAGTCTACCTGGGTCATAGGTTAGGCCTACTATGTTGTCTACCTGGGTCATAGGTTAGGCCTACCACGGAGTCTACCTGGGTCATAGGTTAGGCCTACTACGGAGTCTACCTGGGTCATAGGTTAGGCCTACTATGTAGTCTACCCGGGTCATAGGTTAGGTCTACTACATAGCTAGCTAGTCTACCTACTACCCTAGGATACTTAGTAAGCGGAAGGCAGCGATTCTTCTAACCTACTCTGAATCAAAAAATTTGTATTTTGAGTCACGTGATCAGGATATGATGGGCGTATTTTCGTGGGCTTAGGGATCGGAGCGATTGATTACCGTGCCACCCTCTATAGCAGTGGTTCTCAACCGGTGGGGGCGCGGACTCTCTCCCGGGGGGGCGCGAGTAAACTACAGGATGGGAGGAAAAAAAAAACTGTGCTCAACCACGGGAGCTGCCGTGAGCCCCTCTCCCGTCCAAAAGCACTCACAGTCAGCAGTAGCCTTGCGCAGCAGGCACAGCCTGCAGTCAGAGCCAGGGCTGCCAACTCTCATGCATTGGCCGTGAGACACACGCATTTGACCGGTTTCACACGCTCACACGCCACACCCCCGATTTCTCACGCTGAAGTGTCAACCCGGTCGGTCAAATTTCTGAAAGATGAGTTTATCTGTAGATCTACCCATTGAGCCACTCGCGATCGACTAGTTGTGCTTTCAGAGACTGTGAGGGGTTCAAGAGCGCTCCCCGGCTTCAGGTATGAGCTCTGAGTATCACAGACCCGTCCGTTGCTCCGTGTCCTCTCTCTCTGTAAAGATAGAGGTGAGCAGCGCGGCTGATAGCGTAGTAACTTCAGTTCGTTGTAGTGGACTCGTTCTGCTGTGGGCAGTGACGCGTTGCATCTGTGCAGACCTCCGATACTGAGCAGCGTACAGCCCCTTCTAAACTATGTCAGAGACCAGAGACCCGAATGGGCCTCTGTGTCTGCGCGACGGTCTGAATGAGATCCACCATATCAGCGGAGCAATGACATGCATAGCAGACTATATTACAACTCTCCAAATCTCGGACAACAGAGATGGGAGGAGTTATATTTTGAATGTGCACAAAGTTTTAAACATGAACAGAAATCTGATGAAACACATTTGAGCTATACTATACTATATGTACAAAACTATATATACTATACTATATTTACGATACTGAAACGTTGGGCCACTATTGTGCTTCTCTAACCTCTGTGCATCTCTAAATGTAACTGTAAATAATTCATTCAATGTTTCATAAAATGAACAATAGTCTTTATTTCCCCAAAAAAGTAAATACAGTAAGTGGGGCACAGAGGATGAGGGCCAAACATTACTGAGCCTTGGCACAAAGGTTAAAGGAATAGAATTTATGTTACTCAGTGGTTCTCATTCTATAGAATTTCAGTGGTCTTAGTTTATCCCTCAACATTAATTTAACTTTGGGTCCCTGGTCCCTACACCAGGCAGGGACCCCTGGACCTGTTCACCACAGACCCAAATCTTCTCAGCTGTTGCTGACATATGCTACTGTCTCTTCATGTGGCTCATTATGTTTGGCACATTGTCTGGGTCAGTCCTTATATCATTAGAATTAATAATGTAAATAATGTAAATGCTAAATGCCCTAAAACAGGTTGATACTACAACAATGCAAAGGTTCTTAGCCCTACAGTTTTTCACATATCATGTAACACTTGATTTCTACATTTTTTTGCCAAAAAACTCTCCAGAAAGTGCCATTTCATGGTGTATTTTTCAATTTTTTTTTTCCTGGGGGGGCATACCCCCAGACTCCCCTAGGGAGAGCCCCATCCCCCCACATATAACAAATCCCAATTTAAACCCTGAAGGATAAACACCCAAAGAAATTGCTTTGTACACAGCAAAATATGGGGCGGCCCATAATTATTATAATAATAATAATAACAATAATAACAATAATAACAACAATAAAGCATGTAACCTCATATAAATATATAGCAATAGCCTAGTAATGATGATAGGCCTAATACTACTCATAATAATACTAATAATAATACTACTGTTACTAATAATAATAATATCTGCAAGCTCACATTAGAAGTCTGGTACTAACGCCAATTATAAAAATAGCCTAGTAATGATAATAGGCATACGTACCGCTACTGATAATAATATTAATAATAATAATAATAATGTGGGCATAAAAAAAATAGCCTATCTATCTATCTATCTATCTATCTATCTATCTATCTATCGTTCATTCGTGGGTTGGGGGGCATAGGGCACTAAGGCCCCAACTGCAAGAACCAGCTTTGGGGGGGCCCAGCTTGCAAAAGGTTGAGAACCCCTGCTCTATAGGACGGTAAGCAAGTTTATCTGTGAAGTTGTTTAGGGGCTGCTACACAACAATATAATTATTAAATCAACATTTTGTTGCCTTAACCTGCATTGCCTGTAGTGATGCATCCACAGAGAACTGTGTAGGTTTCCTCAGCTCCAACATTGTTGAGTCTTTTAGCTCATTGGTTTTTGATTTCAACTTTTTTTTGTTTTCCACAAAACTTCTCTGATTAACCCAGTGCCTAGCACTTAGCAGACACGCACAGTTAGCAACCAGCTGGTAATCAGGTTCTCTTCTGCCTTGCAACATGCAATGACTTAAATCAAATTGGATTTTTTTCATCTTTGTTCTCATTTGTTGAAACAACAGTTGTTAGTATGGCAGATGAGCTAGTAAAATGATGCATTGTTAAAATGTGGCAACACATTTGCTTGAGTAATCAAGACAGACAAGTACAGACTGAGTGATTCCCATCTGACTCCCCTCCGCCCTGTTTCACCCTCCAACAGCATGGCCTCTGTTTGTTTGCTAAGTATTAAAGGGTTAATGCAGATTCAGCAACAGTTGCGTACAGAAAATTACATGCACTGACCCAAAAAACAAATCTGAGACAAAGAAATAGAGAGAGAGAGAAAGAGAGAGAGGGAGAGAGAGAAAAAAAAGGGACAGTTATGAAAAAGACTTCCATCATTCCATAAGTGATATCCACAGAGGTTTCTGTCTCTTCCGAATGTTTTCTGAACTTGGAGGAAATGAAAGAAAATAACACACATACAGAAACACACACACACACACATGCACACGTACACACACACAAATGCAAGGAACACAGTCTTTCAAGTGTGCAAATAGACGACACAAAGGCAGCGAGGGACAGATGCGAAACGGTTTGCTTAAATTTACAGTCACTTGAAATTCTGTTGAGTTTTCCAATATTAAAAACCGTAAAGGAGTGTCAAACCTCCTTGTTATGCTCTGCTCCAGCAACACTCACTGCCGGGTAAAAATAAGAAAGAGAAGTGGAGGAAAGGAAAAAAAGATAGGAAGGAAATAAAATAGAGAGAGAATGAAAATGAAGGAAAATTAGGCTTTGGGGAGGAAGGAAGAACAAGAGGAGAAGAAAAAGGAGAAAAGTGGCAAGAAAAGGAATAAGGGGGAAGGAAGGAAGGAAGGAAGGTAATGAGGAGAGATTTAGAGTGTGCTAGAAAAAGAAAAGTCATGCAAGTTTAATGTCCTTGCTGTTACCCAGCTAAAGGGAGCAAACTGGGAGAACGAGTGAAGCTCGTTGGTGAAGAGGCAGTCCAAAGGGGAGGCGAGGAGGGGGGCCGCAACAGCTGACAGAGGATAGTGATGGAGGGCCAGAAATCACACACAAACACACACACACAAAAACACACACATGTAGCTGCAAAATACACACTCGCATTTAAAGTGCCTACACGGCAATCGCATCATGTTTGTCACTTATCTATTATTCAGCAGTTTAGGGGAACAGAGGAGAGCAGGGGCTAAATAAAGAGTTGTAGACCTCACAGCCCCGAGTAAGAGAGAGAGGCCTGTGGTTGTTTTTTAATTAGGGGACACTGAGACATAGTGTTAAAGTGCTCAAATTATACTTTTCGGCTTTTTCCCTTTCCATTATTGTGTTATATATTTTTTTTGTGCATGTTATAGGTTTACAAAGGGAAAAAGCTCAAACCCCACCCCAAAAGGACTTCGCATCTCCAGAAAAAAACAGAAAACACTTTTTGTAAACTGCTCCAATAGCTCTACTGTAGTCCAGCCTTTACTTCTGTGACGTCTGTGGCATGCCCTCATACTCCTCTGACTGGCTAGTAATCCTTATCTAGGTACTGTCAGGGCCCTCATACTCTGCTTCTAACTGGCTAGTAGTCCTTACCTAGGTGCTGTCAGGGCCCGCCCTCATACTCTACTTCTGACTGGTTAGTAGTCCTTACCTATTACTGTCAGGTACTTTTTTTAAGTTAAACCATGTAAACCTATTACGGTATAACCTCTAAATACAACCTGAAAATGAGCATAATATGAGCCCTTTAATGCCAAGACTATTTGTTTTAACAATTTCACCTATTATAACAGAATTTGTATGCATTTTTACCTTTAAATTGGTCCGTATAAGCATCAATGCAGTGTCAATAATATGACGTTAAATCAAACCTTCTCATGTAATACTGAGATTATACAACAATGGTTAACAACAAAATAAAAAGTTATAATCAATCCGTATTTGTATTATTGGGCAATTCCCTCTCAAAATAAAAAATGAGCAACAGAGACAATTTCTAGTCCATCCCAATGCAGGACTTATACTTGTAACAGACTATTTTAACAGTGTGGTATTACTACTTTTACTTTGTAAAGGATCTGAATACTTGATCCATATGTTATGTATGTTCTAACACTTGGTGTCACACTGCAGGAGTGTTCTGAAAGGTCCATCCATCCATAGTACTATTTATTCCAGCACTCTTTGCACTATGCTCCATAATTAAAATAATAACTATCATAATGTACTCCTGCATACTTCATTGCACTATTGCCTCAACCTGTCTATATTGTTTCTGTTTATAGTGTGTATACATTAGTGTGTATATATTGTTTGGTTGTTTTTTATGTGTATGCGCATTGTGAGCTATGATGATCCAAAGCAAAATTCCTCATATGTGTCCTTATATCCTGACAAACTAAAGCTGATTCTGATTCTGATTCTGATCCATCCATCCTTCCATCAATCCATCCATCTTCAATAGCTAATACAGGGTCGGGTCGTGGGGGCAGCAATTTAAGCAGCCTTCCCTTTCCTGAGCCACATTAACTAGTGCTGACTGGTGGATCACAAAGCATTTCCAGGCCAGGGTGGAGATATAGTCTCGACTTGGTCCTAGATTTTCCCAGAGGCCTCCTCCCAGCCTGGAAAACCTCCCTAGGGAGGCCCCCAGGGGGCATCCTTACCTTTCCAAACAAAGGAGCAGCGTCTTTACTCCTTACGGATGACTGAGCTTCTTACCCTATCTCTAAGGGAGATGCCAGCCACGCTCCTAAGAAAACCCATTTCAGTTGCTTGCACCTGAGATCTAGATCTTTCGGTCATGACCCAAGGCCTTCATGATCATGTAGTAAAACATGGCCGGTAGATCTAGGGCTTTGCATTCTAGCTCAGCTCTCTTTTTATCACAACTGTGCGGTAAAGCAAATGCAATAAGGCACCCACTGCTCAGATATTCCATTCTCCCGCTCCATTGTCCAATCACTTCCGAACAACCCCCTTAGGTACTCCTACCCATGAGGTTAAGAACTCATTTCCTACCTGCTGTAGACAATACTCATTTCACTTACTCTGAAAGGATTCTATTCAACTACAGTTTGACACCAGTTTTGCTGCGACTTTGGTCACTATTAGAAACCATTATAACTGGACATTGTAAATGCAGCTACAGCTCTGCAGAGGAGCAAGGTAAGCATTCCAGCCCACAGGTGTGGGCCTAATTAATGGAGAACTGCAGTTTCCCTTAAAAATCCTCTGCTATGTGAAACAAATAAGGTATGATATTTCTTTTTTGCCTAGCGTTCATGAAAGAGAGGAAATGCCCTTAATACCTACAAAGACAGAAAATCACTGGAAATGGCCAGCATGAATTGATCTATTGTGAATTTCGGTATTTTGTTGTGTGTGGTCAGTCGCGGAACTGTCAGACAGACAGAAGGAAAGAGCGAAGGAGCAAAGCCTTTAAGAATTAAAGCTGCTCCTCTCTTGACCTTGCGTCAACTCATCAGCACAATGATATCCATATTTAAACAGCATTCACTGCAGTAGATTCCTGCTCCGTTCCTCTAGCTCACGCTATCACTCGGCATGAATAAAGACGTCACTCACATCTACAGCAAGGGCAGCGCACACAAACAAACACGCGAGCACTCAGAACCGTTGGCTCGGCTTATAAAATCCTTGTGGATGCTTGTTGGCATGTTTACGGGTGTGTGCTGAAAGCCTGATCAAAGAGGCCATTATTGGAGACAATTGGACTGAAGTGCTGCTGCTCACACGCTGAAAACAGACAATGATTGGCATGTATATATATATATATATATATATAATCTTCAATATATGACTTAAACAATTACTTTTTATCAAAATTAGTTTTTAACAGTTTTCATTTACTTTACTAATTAAAATCGTGTAATAGTTAATTCAATTCAATTCAATTTTATTTATAGTATCAATTCATAACAAGAGTTATCTCAAGACACTATACAGATAGACCACACTCCAGAATTTACAAGGACCCAACAGTTCTAGTAGTCTCCTCCAGAGCAAGCAACAGTGCGACAGTGGCGAGGAAAAACTTCCTTTTAGGCAGAAACCTCGGTCAGACCCAGGCTCTTGGTAGGCGGTGTCTGACGACCGAGTTATGGGTACATTTACTCAATTACAGTGTGCTTAAGAACCACTTTGAAGTACTTGAGGTGCCACTTTCTACTTCTACTCCATTGTACTTTTTACTCCACCTTATTAATCTGACATCTTCAGTTAGTTACTTTGTTAATTGGCAGAACTGTTTAGATCGGGTCTAGTTTCTAAAATGAGAAGATTTTTGTGTAATGAGTACTTTTACATTTTAATACTTTAAGTACATCTTTCTGATTTTACACACTAAACTACTTAAGTAACATTTTCAATGTAGGACTTTTCCTTGTAACAGAGTATTTTTATGGTGTGGTATTAGTACTTTAAAGTGCTCATATTATGCTATTTTCTCAATTCATTTCATAATTGTATTTAGAGGTTATATCAGAATAGGTTTAAAGGGTTTCATTTTCGAAAAACAACATATATTTGTTGTACTGCACACTACTGCAGTTCCTCATTTTGTCTGTAGAGCTCTCTGTTTTAGCTACAGAATGAGGCATCACACTTCTATTCCATCTTTGGTGGGAGTTGCAAATGTGCAGTACCTAGGTAAGGACTACTATATAGTCAGAAGCAGAGTATGAGGATGTGCACTGACAGAACCAAGGTAAGTACTGCTAGCCAGTCAGAATCAGAGTATGAGGGCCTGCTTGTATCTCTTTTGGAGATGGTAAGTCTCTTTGGGGGGGACTTTGGGCTTTTTCACTTGAATCCTATAAAATGCACAAAAAAGATATATAATGCAATATAGGAAAGGGAAAAATGTTTTACAAAATCATGAGTAAAAACTTAAAGAAGGTAATAGGTAAAATAGCTCTCCACTCACTTTCTAACTCAAGCCTTTATACAGTGACTGACAGCTGGACCGGCATGGGTCACCATGACAACAGAGGGCAGACATTTGGCATCATCCGGGGGCTGTGAGCTGTGAGTTTCCCCAGATAAGGCAACCCTTCTCTCGGGAGAAGTCTTCCTCTTCCTCTCCCTTCCTCTCCAGTCATTTAAACTTCCACCTCATCTTTCCCTGCCTTCCACTTGCTTTCCAACTTCCTTTCTCCCTGCATGCATTTCATCTCATGCCTCCTCAGTCCTCCCCTCTTTTCCTCTCTTCTCCTACCCCCAAACCCCCTCTCCTGCAGTGTTCACCATCCCTGACAAAGCCTTGAGCGGCTGCCAGCAGCCCCCGGGAGCCGACTGATTTCCTGCTAAAAATAAGAGCTCAGAGAAGAATTGGTGCCACTGAGGGCTGAAATTGGAGAGAGGTTGGAGGAGAGCGTGGTAAGAGACAGAGAAATATGAAAACTCAACACTGAAAGAAAGAGCGGACAGAGGTGGAAGAATGAGTTTGAAGGAGGAAGTAAGGCAGAGGGAGAGAAAAGGGAAAAAGGAGAATCAAACAAAAATAAGAGTGAAAGAGGAAGTAAAGAAATGATTGAGAAAAGACTCCAGTGGAGGAAATATAAAAGTAGAAAGTTTGGGGAGCAGATAATGCTCCCTGACCGAGGCTCAGTTTGAACCAACGCCTCCGTAATGAATACGCTAAACCTGATCTCCCTGTAAATCTGCAGTGCACACACTAAACAGCAGGAGTTACATCCATCTACAGAATGGAACGGTATGCATGTGTTTCTGTGTGTGTGTGTGTGTGTGACAGAGACGGGGAGCAGGACGGAATGAAAGAATAGGAATAGCCAGATTATAAATATTTATACAAGCAGACGACAGGAAGAGGAAGAGCTGGCAGAGTTGCAGGGGAGAAGAATAGAAGAGAGGAGGAAGGGATGGAGAGAGTGACTTCAGACGGAGCAGCAGGCGCGCTTGGCACGGCTTATCTTTTCTTTACCGTCTATCCCGTTGCCTGTCTCGCCGCTGGAGTGCGGGCTAGCGGATTTGCAGCTTGTGCTCCCTGTAGCTTGCATGTGTGTGTGTGTCTGTTTGTGTAGGGAAGGGAAGGACAACAAGTTCTCCCCTTATCTTCCCTCTCTCCTTTCCTCTACCTCAGAGAAAGACACAAACACAAAAAGGCCTGTGCACCCACTAACAAGCTTCTACCGTTCCTGGGTGTGTGGATGACGCCGGCTACAATGATGATAGTAATAGCTGGACTGCTCTGCTACCTCAACTCTTGTAGATTTACTGATTCAACAGTTTTTTTTTGTCAGGCTGCTTTGTACGAGGTCACCTCATTCCGGTTTCCAACAGATATCCAGTAGCGATGATAAGACTTACACTCACTCCCAACTCGGTAAAGAGATAAGACGCTTCCAGTGGAGGCTGGCAATGCAGAAAGTCTAAAGAAGAAAAGTCGGAGCTCGGTGAGGTTTCTACGCCTCTGCCTGACAAAAGGAAGTCTTAAGTCTGCACTAAATAACCCTTATGTTATCCTTGGGTCAAATTTAACCTGTTTCAGTTTTTTTTTTTTAATGGGCCATTGAAACATAAGCGCTAAAAATGTCAAGAAAAAACTTTGGAAAAAAACCCCAAAACGTTTTCTTTTAAATCAACATAAAAAAATCTTGGAAAAAGCAGTAATATTTTTGAAAAAAAGTGACCAAAACTGGGGTTTTTTCATGGTCAATGGGAAGACAACCAAGGGATGAGGTTACAGTAGTAAACCAGAAATATTGTATTTTTATTATTACTAATTAAATGATATATGCTACCCTTTCATGGTTATTTATATCACATTTTAGTGATTCAACATGCTAATGGGGGTCAAACGTACTGTATGTGGACAACATCTGCTTTGCAACTAGAAAGCTTTGACTTAACACACATTCTATTTACTTTTCCCCCCCCAGGGCTTTCAACTGCATCTCAGTGCCTTTATCATTTTTTATGATTATGGCACACTTGTTGCCATGACATCTGAGTTTAAGTTTAAGTCAACTGAGCAAATTCTATTCACCGATTCTTTTCCCGCCTCACAGTTTTCCTTGGATTCGGGTGGCCCCTAAATCATGGTTACAGCTGCTATGCCCTACTATGCCCCGCAATGCCCCACTACATCCTGCTATACCCTACTATGCCCCAGAACGGCCCACTACGCCCTGCTATACCGTACTATGCCCCAGTACACCCCACTACGCCCTGCTATGCCCCAGAACGCCGCACTATGCCCTGCTATGCCCTGCAATGCCCCGCAATGCCCTGTTATGCCCTTCCATGCCTTGCTACGCCCTGCTATTCCCCATAATGCCCCACAACCCCCCTCTACACATTGCCTGTAAAGCTTTGATCATACTTTAATGCAAACGTAGATTACTGACTGTGAAAAAGAGCAGACGTGCCAGCGCTTCTATATACTGTAACAAATTTAACGTCAAATTTATAGTAACTTACTGGTAACAATTGGCAGCAAGTTACTGTGAATTCTTTTTACAGTAAAGATACCTTACTTCCATTTACAGTATTTTATGTATTCACTGTAAAATACAAAACAATTAAACACAACATAAGATACACAAGTAAAAATCCAGTTTACTCTAGTCACAAAACTATAGTGGCTATATTGGGATTTTTACAGTAATGCTTTGACCACTGTGTTTTCAACTGTAATACTTAGACTACTGGGATTTTGTCATGTCGACAAGGTTATAGTGTAAACTTTACAGCATTCTACTGTAAAAATCATAACAGTAGTGTTAGATTTCTGTAGATTTCACAGCCATTATTTACAGTGTACATACTACACCAGGGGGAGCGCGTACACAGACGTGTTCCTCACATGTGCACTAGAAAACAAGATGGCAATCTCATGACAGCAAGAGAAGAGTCCCTTTGTTTGTTGTATTTGGCTGAGCAAGTTAAAATGCATAAATGAATATGTGCTACCGCTGTGCACAATAGCAAGCTCCCAGTTTATTTTTTCAGCAAATGCACAGTTGGTGTGCTTGTAGCGTGTACAGTCCCTTACCACGCAGACGTCTGCACAGGGACATGAGACATTTTACACGCCACAGACCCTTACAGACATGCTGACGCGGCAACCATGAACAAAGAATACTGGCTATAAAGGGAATGTAGTAAGAAGATGTAAATACGTTAAATATCTGTTGTGGAAAAACACCATCTATAAATAGTGTCAGAAATTGGGCTTAATATAAAAAAATATGTACTTAAAAATTTAATGTAAATGTGCAATTCATTTGGGATCATCTCCTCCATCATTTAGGCTTTTGAAAACCTTTTTTGCCTGGTTTGTTTCCTCCTTAAGTTATGAACTGGGGTGTCCCTGCAGTCTCTGACAGAGCTGAACACAAACCAGACTCACACCACACATTATCACACTTAAAGGACCATACTGGGGGTTTTGCATGTTTAACCCAAATCACATATAGGCCTGTTTTCCAAAGCACTGAATCTGTTTTAATTAGAGTTTTTACTATATTCCTGGCATCCAATGGTTTCAATCCATATCAGTAGGTTAGGAAAATCCTTTTGAAAAGACCTTCAGTCAACGACATTCTTTTGTCAAATGTAGCATTGTGTGGAAGCAGAAAAACTTTGAAAACCTCTCCTTTGTGGTTTGTTCAAGGAACTCCTTAAAGGTTTGAGAACCAGCTGCCACAATACGCTGCATTCATGAGGTCTCTACCTAAAACAAACGACAAACAACGGGCAGACTGTGAAATCTGGTCGCTTCTTACATTTTACAAACATGCCACTGAATCAAATCTCCGATGTTCTCGGAGCGTCCTTGAACTCATCAACTAGGGAAAGAAAGGCTCACATCTACCTAGCGAAGAAATCTATAAAAAATGTATGGCATTGGTATGCTTGGAAAAAGATCATCATTAAAGTAAAGGAGTTTTTTAACTTGCAGTCAAAGTTCTAAGACATGCACTGATACGGTTCTTTAAATTAGAGGAAAAAGCTCAGAGATTCTGAAAACTTCAAAGAATCCTCTCCTATTTAAAGTTTCAGCACTGCAGCCAGAGTGAGGTAAATTTAGCCAGGCACTGACCCTGGCCTTATTATTCTAGTGTCACAAGGGGAACCTAGTTACAGTAAACAGGGCCCTGACCCGCCCTGAATCCAGAGCCACAACTTTCAGAGATGCTGACCTAGCCAGTCGTTGAACTTCTTGACCTCAGAGGGCAGTCCCAGCTCGGTGAAGTCTCCGGCGTGGATGAACACATCTCCGTACGGCATTTGGATACTGTCGGTGCGGGAGTGAGTGTCCGAGATGCACACAAAGCGGGTGTAGCCCGGCGGCTTGGGCGTGTCGTGGGGCATCGGGTCCACCCTGAACCGGGGAAGAGTAACAGAAGACAAGAAAGTTAGGGGAGAGAGGGAGGGAAACAGGGTCACACTGCGGCTTTTAAACAATGCAGGGGAAAGAGACAGCGCACTCTGTGCAAAGTCTCTCTGGTAGACAAGAGGAAGACAATGAAAGAAGTTTGAATTAGTATCCAGAAGAAACTCATCCCCACAGACTCAGAGGAAGAGGAGGAAACAAGAGACATAGCGAGAGGCCACAATAAAAGCAGAGAGAGACAGAAAGAGAAATGTGCAGCGATAGAAAAAGAATAAAAGCAGAGCTATAGAAAAAGAGTAGAGTCCTGTGGGATTCCCAGCGAGTGTGCAGATCCACAGGGTCTCCAGGGGGAAGAGGGGAGCTGGTGAATAACCGTGGCCCACTTTAGTGAGCTCTCCTCCAGGTACGATTACACCCAGCCCGGCCTCCTCCTTCCACTCTGCCTCATCTGCACCCCACCACAAGAGAGAAAGAGAGACGGAAGTGGAAGTGGGAAACGAGATATGCATCCATGTGGGACAGCCGATAGGAAGTGTGAGTCATTCAGGGTTCATAAAAAATGTTTCATTTCCACTCTTGAGTATATGGTCAACATGCGTTTCTTTTCTTGAAACTGGAACCATGTCGGAAGGAGGAGATGACAGCACTCAGGACATTTATCCATAGACAGTTAAAGAAATGAAACAACAGATCCCGTTGTTCTGGACGGAGACCAGTGAAGTCTATTAGAATCTCTGTTCCAGTGATGGCTGAGCGTTACTGTTAAAGCTCGTGTAGGCCTATGGGTGCTTTCTGAACATATTGAACACACTTTTAAAATACCGAAAACCGTGATCATTTTGGTCCATATAACCTTCTTCTCTCCATCTGTATGCAACCTCCTTCCACTAATGCATGTGACTAACTCAACTTCTTCTCTTTCCCGGAGTCTTGTGCTCTCTCGCCACTCTCCTCTCTCCTCCTATTGCTTCCTGCAGTTTCCTGCTGTTTCTGGCTATGGATCTGTGGTTGGAGTCACCTGCTGCCTCCATGTTCCTGCTCGACACCCTCTGCTACAATTCTCCATGTCTCTCTTTCTCTCTGTCTCTTTCTCTCACTCCAAAGTAGAAGCAATAGAGATTTATTTAGTAACTAAAAACAGCGTTTTTGAGCAGCAGAGGGTGAGCATGACATGACTCTGATTGTAATGATGGAATCAGTGCTGAATATGTTCAGTCCTGAATATGCTGAATTAATAAAACAGCATGTAAACACAAGGAAGTGTTGAGTTTGCAATAACAGCAAACAGCAGCCACAGCTAATTAAAACAAGAGCAGAACCAGAAACGGGAAGACGGTGTACTAAAATAGAATATGACAAAATATATAAATGTAGCAGGAAAATTTGAAGTTGAAGCCTAACAACATCCATGAACTGACTACAGCTTAGATTTAGAGAGAGCAAGGCCAGCTATTTCCCCATGCTCCTAGTCTTATGGTAAGCTAGGCTAACCACATCCTCCTGAATCCAGCTCCATACTGCATAATCATCTCTCTTTTGGAACGAAAGTCAAAAAAGCGTATTGCCTCAAAACCAAAATACTGTTTTAATGGATAATAATAACTTCTTGTTTGGATCTCAAAAATATTACATGTTTATTATATTGTTTTTGATTTTATATTCGACATGTAAAAATAAAATATGCAGAGGAAAACCCTCAACAGGCATGTTGTGTTCTGAAAAATAATGCAATGAAAGGTATAGCATATAGAAAATATAAAGATAAAAAACATAATCTTTGTGTGGAAGAAAGCCATAGTTCCATTATCTTAATTGTTACTATAATTTCCACTATTTGTCATACCAACTGCTAGAATTATTAGGAATCAGTCATTTCAAGAGCCCTGCCTGTGAGGTTTCTGCCAAAAAGTAAGAGGAGAAAAAGAATAAAGAATGAAGAATGAGAGAAAAGTAATCATAAAACACAATATTAGACTCACATGTGGACGTGTGGTGGCTGGAAGCGTCCCTGGTTGATGTTGTAGAAGGTGAAGGCCTGAGTGGGGTTGGTGCTATATTCGTCTACCTCCACCGCTGTCCTGTTGCCTCGCTGGGCTTGCGCCTGAGCTTGCGATTGCTGCCGTCTCGCTGCCATGATCTCTGACAGGGTAAAGGCCATGACACTGGGACTGGAGCGGATCGGAGCGGCAGGACCAGCAACAGATGTCGCGTTGGGAAAGTTAGCTGCTTGTTGTTTTTAGATAGTCCAGGCCTGAGGAGAGGCTGCTGACAGGCTCAAACCCTCACAGCGATCACCTCCTCCCTCCTCCTCTTCTTCTTCTCCACAGCTCCTCCGCACCTGAGAGGAACACAACAGAGCTTATATGAAGAGTGTGTTGGCAATGTTGACGGTGATGAAAAGGATTTCACAGTTTAAGCCATCTATCAAGCCCAATATTTATTGTTTCTGCTTCATTCATTGGAAGATTTGATGCTTTGTTAGTTTGACATCATTGTAAATTGAATATTTTCAGGTTTTGGACTGTTGATGTCACCTTGTCTGGCAACTTGTGTTTGTCATTTTTCACAGTTTCCTGGTAATTCATGGGCTGATAATGTCGTAATGTATTTCCTTTCAAATTGAATTGATCATAAAATGTCAGAAAATAATGAAATTCTCGACTGTTTTTATGAACCATTCATCCAAAAAGCTACAAAAAGTTAAGCCTGTAATGCATGAGCTTTCCACGTTGTTTTTGCTGTATTCACAGTGACGCCGCCGTGTAAGGAGGAAGCCGTGGTGGATGGGTGGGCGTTAACATACAGGACTTTGAAGCCAGAGAGTGGAGTTCGCTTCCTGGGAAAAACGTAATTCTTTCACCCAGGAAATGCGTGCTCCTTTTTGTTTTAATTAAAACCACGATTTTTTTCCCCAATCTAAACGTGTCGCTTTAGTGCCATAATCTTAACTTTGGGGTGTATTTTTATCACTATTTTTTATTCCGTATTTTGTGGACAAAATTTACCCTTAATGTCCAATGAAAGTGTAGTCCAGACCTACTTTATCTCTAGTGATAAAGTGTACTGAGATAACTCAATTTGAAACTATAAAGTAAAAGAAACTGATAAAAGTGCCAAACATGCATGGAGGCATTAAAATATAGCATTTTGAAAATCAAATTTGTCAATTATCAATATAGTGAAACATTAAG
>NC_048429.1:19075834-19078747 GCF_013103735.1 Etheostoma cragini
TATTCTGTTGTGTACAGTATGGTCTTTACTTTGCTCTAGAGATATGAAATACTACACTGAATTGATAAAAATCCTTTAAATCCCTGTCCCTGGTATGTGAGGTTTGCACATTTGTGTCGCCCATACAAAATGGATTCAGCTGTGCAGCTCATTTTCAGGGGATGTGGCGGCTGCTGAGATAACGGTGATGCTGAAGATACAGGTGATAATTTGGGGACAGGCAGCTTTTGGCAAAGTCTACCTGGACCGCCAGGCGATGTTGCCTTGCCATCTCAAGTCCTCATTCACTGCAACCTCACACGCTGACAGCACACTGATGTGACAGATACACATTTCACACTTCCCGCCGCGGTTGTTTTGTCATGGGCAAATCCCAGCATGCTCGGTGAATGGGTTTTACATTAATTGTGTGTTGTGTGTGCACACAGGTTGATGTGTATGCAGGTGTGTGTGTGCATGCTGAAATGTGTTTCTGTCATGAATGTGACAGCGACAGCCCCTCACACTGCCAGTGTGAGACAGAAAGATATATTAGCAGATGTTGCGGAATTACAGTTTCAACTTTCTGTCACCGTTTTGGCATGGAGGGGTGGGGATGCAAAGACGGAGCAAATGTTAATTTAATTCATTCTCAATATTGATCCACTATGGAGAAATTACAATTAACACTGTTAAAAAACTGTGTTATTATACAGTACACACAGGCCTGAAATACACACACATGCTCAGGTCCTATTCATACACAAATGGAGAGATGTCAGAGATTGTGTGTGTGTGTGTGTGTGTGTTTGTGCGTGTGTGTGTGTGTAGGCGCAAAGCTTATTTCATGTAATACAATGATGGCTAAAACTAACGTCACAGGTCTTATGTTGACAACTTGGACGCAGTTATAGGAAACTCCGAAGGCAGCCGTAATATTTACCTAGCGTTAGTAAGCTAGGCTAACGCTGATGCGGTGACGTTAGCAAACATCAGCGTAGCGTTAGCTAGCTGTCTAAACTTGTAAAAAGCCGCACAATATCCCCCCTGAACTGTGTTTCACTTTCTCTCCAATATTATAATCCACATAATAAAGACAGCTGGACTCGGTCGAGACCAAAAGTCATATTGGGCAAGACCAGTGGCCGAGTCCGAGACAAGTCTGAGTCCAAATACTACAGAGTCCGAGACAAGTCTGAGTCCAAATACTACAGAGTCCGAGACAAGTCTGAGTCCATAGAAAAACGGTCTTGAGTCCGGACTCGTGTCCAAGACCGCACTAGAGTACTACAGCCCTGCTCCATACTTTTGTCCATACGGGGACTTGAACCAGCGACCCTCCGGTTCCAAATCCAACTCACTACGGACTGAGAAAGGAGAGCGTGACATATAATGTGCATGCTAAGGAGAACATGTCATTCTTCTGGTCTGGACCCACAGCCCGCTCCTCTGGCATTGGTTTCATCTACTACACAGTCATAACTATCTTATTAAATTATATGTTTGATAAACTTGTTAAAATGTCCTTAGATTTTACTTTTCCAACATTCCTTTTTTTTTTAAGATTATTTTTTCAGGTTTTTTTCCCTTTATTAGATAGAGACAGTGGATAGGTATGTGAAAGGGGGAGAGAGAGAGAGCGAGAGACGGGGGGATGACGCGCAGCAAAGGGCCGCAGGCTGGACCCGAACGCGGGCCGCTGCAGGACTCAGCCAACATGTGGCGAGCGCACTTACTCAGTGAGCTATAGGCCGCCCCGACCTCCAACTTCCTGAGCATCAATTCATTGCACTTCTCAGCAACAGATCCGACCCTGCCCCGCCTCCTCCCGGAAATGAATATGGAAATGATTTTTAAATTTGGCCTTGGTGTCATTCTTTGTCCAATCACAACGGGTTATCAAAAAAAAAACGGGTGACAAAAATACTTCTTGTGACGTTGGAGGTGCTGATCGTCGAGGTGGAGGCAAGAATTTTTTTTTCTGTTTGGAGGTTTGTCATCTTGGCAGTGAATGCACCAACCAATGACAGAAATAAAAAAAGGTCCAATGTCGAAGTGGAAATCAAGCCAATAGTGGCAGCGCCACACCAGATACAGAACAACATGCCAGTGTCAGTCCAGGTTACAAGTTATAAGCAGTTTGAACTCACTGATGTAGTGTAATTTATTTTCTAAGTGTAAGTACTCTTAGTGAAACTGAAACGGGTACTCGGTTCAGAGGAGGAGAGGTTAGTGAGACCAGCGTCTCCACGGCAGGTGACAACGCATGGATGAAATAATGAAATAGTAACTAGGACTACAGTAACAGAGATATGTGCAGAATCAACGCAATCAAGACGGCCCAGTGTTTGGTTGACACCATGTTCACTTACAAATCATCCACAGGCTCAATTACACATTACATGAGTTTCCTCCACCCCCCGACACAGATTTTTTCCTGAGGGGATGGATCCATGTGTCCAACCTTCTATAAGCCATGGATCTCTGAGATTCTACAACTACACATACTATTTTATTTCTCCATGCGGATCTTATTGTTGCGCAGTGAGTAAGATATTTCATTCATCTGAAATAAGGAGGATGACTGAAATATTTTCTAAGTGGATTTTTAATTTATTTCCCGTCCTCATGTTTAACAGAGGTTAAGTAGCTGTGAAGTGAAGTGGAAACATAATTTTGTAATGTTTGGAGATTTTCTGCACTTTTCAGTTTGAATTCGCGACGGTCCGCACATTTTTACGTCAAGTTAATTTTTTATACATCACAAATTGTAAAAGGATCAACCACTAAGGTATGCTTATGCTTATGTTTATAAACTATACAAATAGGCCAAAGTAAAAGAAACTGATAAAAGTTCCAAACATGCATGGAGGCATTAAAATATAGCATTTTGAAAATCAAATTTGTCAATTATCAATATAGTGAAACATTAAG
>NC_048429.1:19078847-19093847 GCF_013103735.1 Etheostoma cragini
TTACTTCAGTAAATTGGATATTCACAGCTAACACCACAAAAGCAGCCGGAGCACAACATTTTCACCTTAAATAGGAAGTTTAATGAAAACGGATGTTAAGCAGAATGTTAGTCAGGTTGCATGTTTCTTTTTGTTCCTGTATATTCTGTTGTGTACACACAAAGTATCCGTGAAAACCAGCGTACGCAACGTTTACACATGATGCCCCAGGACTCTATGTGTGAAGGGGCCAGGACTTCCTCCACAGCGCCATTGAGAATTTTTTGGTGATGTTGCAGCTTAATATAAGACATGTAATATATGTTTAATTTGCAACTTAGTATTACATGTATAAATGTAATACATGTATGTTTGCATATATTATGTGTTGTAACTGCAGGAATATACAGTATGTGCATGTGTACAGCCTCTTGTACGCCATGGATGTCTGAGCTTCTACACTACTACACATACTGTTGCATTTTTCCATGCAGATCTTTTTGTTGCGCAGTGAGTAAGATATTTCATTCATGTGAAATACGGAGGATGACTGAAACATTTTCTAAGTGGATTTTTAATTCATTTCCCGTCCTCATGTATAACAGAGGTTAAGTAGTTGTAGAATTAAATGGTAATTATTGTGAAAGATGTGAAACATTATCCACATAGGTGATGAAACTGTTATGGAGGATCAGTGGATATAATTATGTTCTTTTATAGTCAACGTCAGAGACATATGCCGTTAATTGAAGTGGAAACATAATTTTGTAATGTTTGGTGATTTTCTGCACATATCAGTTTGACTTTGCGACGGCCCGCACATTCTTACGTCAAGTAAATTTTTTATACATCACAAAGTATCCGTGAAAACCAGCGTACGCAACGATTACACATGATGCCCCAGGACTCTATGTGTGAAGGGGCCAGGCCTTCCTCCACAGCGCCATTGAGAATACGCCATGGATGTCTGAGCTTCTACACTACTACACATACTGTTGCATTTTTCCATGCAGATTTTTTTGTTGCGCAGTGAGTAAGATATTTAATTTATGAGAAATACGGAGGATCACTGAAACATTTTCTAAGTGGATTTTTAATTGATTTCCCGTCCTCACGTATAACAGAGGTTAGGTAGCTGTAGAATTAAATGGTTATTAGTGTGAAAGATGTGAAACATTATCCACATAAAGGATCAAACTGTTATGGAGTATCAGTGGATATAATTATGTTCTTTTATAGTCAACGTCAGAGACATATGCTCTTAAGTGAAGTGGAAACATAATTTTGTAATGTTTGGTGATTTTCTGCACATATCAGTTTGACTTTGCGACGGCCCGCACATTCTTACGTCAAGTTAATTTTTTATACATTACAGAGTATACGTGAAAACCAGCGTACGCAACGTTTACACATGAGGCCCCAGGCCATGTGTGAAGGGGCCAGGCCTTCCTCCATAGCGCCATTGAGAATTCTTTGGTGATGTCGCAGTATAAGACATGTAATATTTGTTTAAATTGCAACCTATTATTACATGTATAAATGTAATATAGTTATGTATGCATATATTATGTGTTGTAACTGCAGAAATATATGTGCATCAAAACCCCAATGGTGCGGCAGTGGTTCTCAACCTTTTTTGGTCCCCTTTCCATTACCTAGATCCCTATCCCCCCCCCCCCCCCCCCCCCCCCCATCAAAGAAGATAGTTACCCTGAAAATTAATTAGGCCCAATTTTTGTTATGATGATTATTAATGATATCAAAAATCATTTAATTGACTGAAAATGTTCGACAGCTACTGTATGTTCATTGACTTATTAAAGGTCCAATGTGTAGTAATGTGTACAAACTTGCTAATTTTTATGAATACTTAACACCACCATCAATTTCAAGTATTCCTATTGGCTTAACATTTTACATTTATGCTTGCATAAACTGGGGTAGACTCTCCATAGTCTATTTGGAGCTTTTTGAGGCGTGAAGGCTACCATAGCTGTAATACGTACTTTGAACTGTGTGGTAGGAGAGAGTTGATTGCGAAATACGATCTCAACGCTAGATGGAAGAAATCCCTACACATTGGCCCTCTAAAGATGATAACATTTGGCTATAAAGTTCAAGAAAAGACTGATTCATAACTCTGCAGTGCGGAGGTTTTATAAGATACTCTGACGTCTCGTTCCCATGAAGGCAGCACAGGGATGCACCACACAAAGCCTAAAGAAACACTAAAGAAGAAGAGTTAAGAAGTACTGTCTCGTCCAGTCGCAGTGGGGTAAACTCACAGGTTTTAATGTTGTAAACTAGTATTATTATGAACCTTTGGTGTAAACTCGTCTTAAAAGAAAGGCCCCCAGAAGGCACCTCAACGCCCGCTTTTCCACAATTTTGCTTCTAGATCACCTGAAACTGTTTCCTCTTTGTGGACATTTTGTACAACTGCGTGGTCATTTTGCATCTCTTTATTGTCATGTCTTTTCGTTTTGAATCTCTTTGTGGTCGTTTTGTGTTTCTTTGTGGTTGTCTTGCATCTTTGTATGGTCTTTATGCACCGATTGACTTTCCAACAGGCTCTGGTATATATTCAGTAATCCAGCGGTAAAGTCCTTCCAAAAATGTTCCCCTATTTATATATCGCATTGTATCAAGACTCCAAACTATGGGTTTGCTATGGGTTACAGTTCGGATCGAATCACGGTTTCGAGTCACGGATCAGATCAGCCCCAAAAAAGGGGGGACCATATATTTTTTACAAATGCTTTCCATTTAATACTGAAATAACTGTAATAAAACAAATCTCCACTGAGATTTACAGCCTACTTTAGGTAACAACAACTGTAAAAATTTATTTCACACTATTATTAAGGTAAAACATCACTTCACTCACATGCATTCCGAATCGTAAGGGTTGATCATGGTTTTCAGTTTGCCTCATTCATTTTATTGGGTCTCCAAAATATTACCAAAAAAGGCGCCTGTCATAGAAAGAAATCTTTTGCTACTTTAATGCCTGGCGTCCACACAACTCCGTTGTTTTTTAAAACCCCTAAAACTGAGAACTTTGATAATGCTGCTGACCCAGTTGTGGAGCTGTACTGGGGGGGGGGGGGGGGGGGGGGGGGGGGGGGGGGGGGGGGGGGGGGGGGGGGGGCAGAAAAAGAGACCTTTTCGAATGATCTCATCAGTCTCTGATTTGTTACACCAGTTGTTAACTCAACATGGATAACCAGCCTGTTCTCACGAACCATTTGTTCAAAAAGCTACAGAAAGTTCAGCGCTGTAATTCATAAGCATTCACTTTGTTTGGGGGGAGGATTGGGCGGAGGATGGATGAGTGGGTGTTGAAAAACAGGACTTTAAAGCCAGAGAGCGGAGTTTGCTTCCTGGGGAAAACTATAGACTTTCAAAAAGGAAAAGTGACTTCCTTCCTTCCCAAACCACTACCTTTTTCCTGATCTTAACTAGGCATTTTTGTGCCTAATCTTTGGTGGGCTAATACGACAGAGCTGTAGCGACTTAAACAACTAGCAACTGCCTGTCTGCGTCCAGGAGCCCTGTAGCCAACTGTGCATCATTTGACCAGCTGAATTTCATAGAGTATCATAGGTTTTGGTGTGCATACATTATTGCACAATATCATCATAAACAGTATAAAACAAGCTATGATACGGACCCATTTGTGAGAATGCGTTGGGATAACTAACTACCTGCCTACATGTGCAGAAGGGAAGCTGTTGAGCTGAAAGTCTCAGAATTGCATCCACAAGGGAAACTAATGATTTCTTAAGCAAAGTATTATCTAAAAACAATATAATCTTCTCTGTCATGTTGATCAGCGATGGTAAATGTTCTGAAGTCAATATGATCTATCTCATTCTCTTAAAGCTTTATACTGTATACTGTGTGTACATTTCATTTGTTATTTTACCTGAGCATCACATTATGTGTTTTACAGTATGCTGTTCTAAAGACTGTTATTTTGTAAGTCCACACACACTTTCTTTTCTTTAAACAGCAAGTTACACTTTAGAGTACTATATTCATGTTAAATAAATATATCCCTTTATTTTAAGTAAGAGACTATTTAATACATTCACAAGCTTTTAGTCATACTTTCCTCCGCCATTCAAGACACTCTCTTCTCTATGAAATCCTCAGTGGTGTGAAAAAGTTGCCCGAATCAAGGCTTTTTGGAAAAACAAAACATTTTTAAAACAAGATATACATATATCCAGGAATGACAGCTTTTAGAGTAAAGTATAGATCATAATTTAAAGAGTAAAGTACGACAACAAACTCATTTAATTACTTGATGCTTAAAATAGACAGAGCACATTATCCAGATATCATTACCATGTCAGAATTCTGGAATGAAATGGATTTTTTTTTTTTCATGGATACAAAAAGGCGCGGACATAAGATTTGCATTCTGTTCTGCAAGATAAAGAGATCTGCAAGAAAAGAGAAGACTACAGAAGAGAAGAGAAAAAAACAGAAGAGAAGAGCAGAGAAGAGCAGTGCTGCACAATTAATCGCAATTTTATTAAAAACACAATATGTACTAGTGCAATATCCAAATTGCAGAGGATGGGGGGATAAGAAGAGAAGAGAAGAGAAGAGAAGAGAAGAGAAGAGAAGAGAAGAGAAGAGAAGAGAAGAGAGGTAGAGCTGCACAATTGATCACAATTTTATGGAAATCGCAATATGGGTTAACACAATATCTACAATATTTGTTAAAGGGAAAATATGTGTTTAACCATTCTGAATGCTGGCCTACAAATCCTATCCTACAGACTAAAGATAAACTCTTTGTTTGGTACAGATCCTCGCAAAAATCACACTATAATTGTTATAAATGTAATATTTTTGAATAAAAATGGCAATGATGATACAAAAATGAACATTCCCTCCAAATCAATAATCAGTCAAAATAACCTTGCAGGGAAGAGAAGAGAAGAGAAGAGAAGAGAAGAGAAGAGAGGAGAAGATAAGAGAAGAGAAGAGAGGATAAGAGAAGAGAAGAGAAGAGAAGAGAAGAGAAGAGAAGAGAAGAGAAGAGAAGAGAGGAGGAACAAAGCCCCTGGCAGCAGCAGTATGGACCAGAACAGTCCCTCAGATACAGATACAGCAGTCCCATCCTGTCCTGTCCTGTACTGTCCTGTACTGTCCTGTCCTGTCCTGTACTGTACTTTCCTGTATTGTAATGTAATGTAATGTCCTGTCCTGTACTGTCCTGTCCTGTCCTGTACAGTACTGTACTTTCCTGTCCTGTCCTGGCCTGTACTGTCCTGTACTGTACTATCCTGTACTGGCTTGTCCCGTACTGTACTGTATTATCCTGTACTCTCCTGTCCTGTCCTTGCCTGTCCTGTACTATCCTGTCCTGTCCTGTCCTGTCTTTGGAGTGATTGATAAAAACAGAAGACAGGCTGTCTCTGTTCCCATTAGACCTTGTGGTAATCTCCTCTGCTTATTCCCTCATTTTACTCCATATGGACTAACAGAAAATGAAAGTACATCAGAGTACTACAGTATCTGTTTTATGCACAGCCTGGAGATCTTAAACGCACGTTGGTCTGATTTGGAGCTGTAGCTCTGTGAAATGTTGAGTCTGGAATCAATGAGGAAAATTCCATCTCGACAGAAAAAAAAACTCAAGATGAAAAACTAATGGAAGAATAAAAACCTGTTTTTTCTCTCCCTTTACTCTATACTTTATCCTTTATTCACTGAGACACTTTCATTTAGTTTTAATTGATTAGTTACCTGGCAAAATTGGGCAAACCTTAATTAAAATTAGACATTAAATCCTTTTTAGCTGAATTATCAAAGTGCTCTGTGAATGATCAACTTCGCGCACATTTTGTAGCAGATTCCCTGGACTCAGGAGATTCTGCATCCTGCGCTCTGTTTGACTGAACTACAATAAAACTTTGGTCCCACAGGCTGCTGCACCACCTGTCTCTTTCTGTTCTCTCCAACCTGAACTGTAGTTTACTCCGGAGACTTTGCGCTTTCAGTGCGCTCTTACTGACATCTGATCCAACATAAAGCGTCCCGGTGAGCCCTGCTCTAAAGCGTCATATCTGGGAACGTGAAAGCATTTATTCATGCCTTTATTTCAACTCCAAGCTACTCAGCCGAGCGCGGAAAAAACAAGACACTCGGATAGGGTCCCGAGACCAGATTAACCTGGGGAAGACGCAGCGCCACGCGGGATCAATGCAGGTCTCTGCTCCGGTCTTGCATGCATACATAAAATGACACCTCAGCACAAAACGCACCTAAAAGATAAAGAGGAGAAATCCACCTACCGGCTCTCCGTGGTCCTCTGCAGTGAGGCTGCTCGGGGATGGATGTGGAGAGAGGACGGTGTGTGCGCTCAGAGAGACGCGCTGGGCAGGTTGAATGCGCTGACTTCCCCGTGGTGCACCACTGGAGAAATTCGTCTCTCTCTCTCTCTCTCTCTCTCTCTCTCTCTCTCTCTCTCTCTCTCTCTCTCTCCGTGTTTCCCGTTGAGCGGGACAATGAGGAGAAGAAGAGGAGGGAGGGAGGGAGGACCGAGAGCTGCTGCTTGGCGGTCCCACGACGACAAAGAAAGGCTCCCACTGGACCACTAGGGCCGTGACCAGGGTTTCGGTTCAAGGGCGAAGGTTTAGTTTCAGCGTTGGAGGGGGGCTAAAACACACATAATTACAGTGTTGCACAAGTAGACACAATTCTTGTACAAGTTTTGAGCCGCACAAATGTGTGTGTGTGTGGAGCAAGGTCTGGATACACCACACATACATTCTGGAATAGTAGGAACAATATTTGTGAAAACCTGCAGACTTTGGATTGGTCGAAGACAATCATCAATAATCATCATTGCTATCGACAGACGGGGAGTTGAACCATAGACAGTTAAAGAAATAGACCCGTTGTTCTGGACGGAGACCGGGGAAGTCTATTAGAAGCTCTTTTCCGGTGATGGCTGACCGTTATTTCGCAGCCTCCAACTGAGCTTGAAGACGTAAACGTTGTAAGTCTTCTGGTAGCAGACAACAGAAAAAGTCTTAAAACGCTTCAGGTGTAAAGTTATTCGCTGTCAAAGGGACGTCAAAATGAATGGGAGTCAATTGGATGCTAATAGCGTGTGATAGCTTCGTAGCATCAAAATGGCGCCATAGGGAAGTTTGCTTAAAGAGGAGAGGCTGACCCCTTTAGTGTGAACAAACCCGCCATTTTTAAACAGTTTAACCTGCACACGTTCCACGTCCTTTGTGTGCGTCACTATGACAAACAGCCACACTCGCCTCACGCAGGAGGCGGTACTAATCCACAATAGAAAAAGGTACCAGGTAATGGAAGAACGCCATGTGTGCATGCATATCTAATTTCTCAAAATCCCTGGTAGGGACAACACAAGTCAAAGGACAGATAATGAGACAATGGGCCCGATGCAGGAGACACATACAAACATAAAACCAGTGACCCAGGGTTCAGTTCTTGGACAGATTTAATTCTTCCTTCATATGCTTCCACTTGGACACATTATGAGTAAATTTAAAGTTGTTCTGTATCCCTGCTATGCAGATGACATTCAATTGTATTTATCTATTAAAGCAGATAATTTAATAGTTTTACAGGAGTGGTAAGTAACTTTCTTCACCGCAAGACATATCTTTTTAGTCAGGCATTTATTTAGCCACATTGCTGACTGTAATATTTAATATTTATGCTTTTCTGTTTTACTAAAACTTACTGTGATTTATTGGGCTTTTTATGATTACTGCTCTGCTGTAATGTATGTATTTATGTTGCCTGTGAAGCACTTTGTGACTGTCTGTGATAAGTGCTGTATAAATAAACTTTACTTACTTACTTAAGAAGTATTCAGATCCTTTACATAAGTAAGAGTGACGTAAATGAACGTGAAAACACATCATTACAAGTCCGACATTCAAAATCCTAAATCTTTTTTAAGAAATATTTTCAGCAAAAGAACTTGACGTATCAAAAGTAAAGTGCACATTCCGCATGCCATTATTAAATTGTCAATACTGATGCATTATGGTATTAGCAGCATTTTTACTGTTGACGGTGCTTGAAGAGAGTTTCCCAATCTGGGGGTCGGGCCCCTCCACAGGATCACAAGGTAAATGTAAGGGGTTGTGCCAAGCACTCATAGACATCAGAAAAGTGACAGTAGACACAAACACAAAACCATGTGTTTTTTCATGTAAAATCTGGATGGGAAATATATGATTGTTGAACATGACATGGCATCTTTGATCAAACCAAACACATATTCAAAACCATAAATAAATTGTTTTATTCGATAAACTCCAGCCTGTTAAATCTTTACACCTGTGCTTGACTCCCCACATTTTTGGCCGTGTAAGGGATAATCAGTCACATTACAGCGTATCCCCACCTCTGCTCCTGTTTTTCCGCAGGTAATTGGACTGGGATTTAAGCTGATAATGAGCCAAACAAAAAGACCACAATCTGAAGCTCACACGCATCCATAGTCCCCTAAATTAGGGAGGAAACTTCCAGAGTCTCAGCTTGGAGGGAGTCCGCCATCTGCTGGCCTTAATTTGTCAATGACTTAGAAAGTACTGAACACCCATCACTCAGCTCTTTCTCCCTCTGTACAGCACTTACTGGGAAGGGAAGGCATACAAACACACAAAGATAAACAATGCCAAAGTTGTAGAATTTTATTTTTACACTACCTTGATAACCAGTCACATGTGTAGCTCAGTCTTTAGGGGGTTCGGTTGGCAACAGAATTGAAAATTGAACTGTAAGTTAGGGTCGTTTGTGCATGTATAAGACCTGAGCATGTGTGTGTATTTCAGACCTGAGTGTAATGTGTTCTAACAACAGAGTGATTTTTTATTATTTATTTCCCCCTCAATAAAAAATAAAAAGTAAATTATCCTCAAACATTGGAATGTCTTCATAAATGTCCCATCTCTGAATGATGTTGGCTGAGTTCCTCACCTGGGTCTATTTCAACCTGCGACTCTTTGCTGCAGGTCATTCACTCTCTCTCTCACCCTTCCCTGTCGTCACCTGTCTTGTCAACTAAAGGCCTAACAAATTTATAATCATAAAGAAATAGAGAAGCGTTTCCCAAAAAAGGTGTCCTACCGGTGGAAGAAGATCAACACACGCTTGATGTAATGGTTGCTATTTTTAACACGTAGTTAACATTGTAAAATGCTTGGAGCTTGGTTGGTTTGAAGCAACAAAACTACTTAATTAGGGTTAGGAAAAGATTATGGGTTGGGTTAAAATAGTTTGTTATGTAACATATTTGCATTTTGGAGAAATGTCCAAGAAAAGGCGACAAATGTGTCACAAAAAGGCAACAGAAATTTCCAAATAAAGGTGACAAAAATGTCAAAAAGGCAACAAAAATGTCAAAAAGGCGACAGAAGTTAAGTGTTTGGTCTCTACCAACTCCTAAGGGAAATATGTGTGAATATGTGAATCGAAAACAAAACTACTTGGTTAGGTTTGGGTTAAAAAAAAATGTCCGTTATATCACAAAAGGTTTCTGTTTGACCCTTCCATTCACCTCAGCCCATAAAATCTTTCTTTCATTCATTCATTCTTACATACAGTATATCTATGTAATAACAATATTAAAAGATGTATCTCTGATCTGCTGTTACAGTTCTTTGCAACTGCTTACACACAACATCTATACATGTCACACACATTTTGAAACCTCTTGCTCACAGAGCTGAACTACACACCAACTCTCTAAAACCAGGAGCTACTTCTCAGCCTTTCGTTCAGTTTCAAATTGCATAAAGTACTTTCTCCACCTAAAACCCCCAAATCTAACTGGAAGTCACTTGCTTTTCCTTTTCCAAACACACCACCAGGTCTCACACACCCACTCCTTACATGTGTAAACACTAACTTCTTAACTGATCAGTAACCAACCACTGCTTTCTAGTGTAGGCAAGGCAGGGGACAACGAGGACAAGTACAAAGAGGAAGAGTTGTAAGAAGAAGAGGAGGAGGAGGAGGAGGGAAAAGAAGAGAAGGAAGGAGAGCCATCTCTGATGACATAAGGGTCACACTTATTGACTGATGATTATAATGATGACATACAGAGTATGTAGGTAGGTCTTGGCCGCAGGTGAGTTCCCTTTACAGTTTGCCTTCCAGCCTCGTCTGGGAGTGGACGACGCTGCCATCTATCTTCTGCAGCTAGCTCATTTAGCAGACCAAAAAACTGTTTTTTCCCCAGACCTGTCTTTTAATTGAACTCTAATCCTCATTAATCCCACTCACCTCATACTGATAGACTCTCCTCTTCCTCCTCACACCTGCCTCCATTTTGTTACCTGCAAAACTATAATGTTCACCTGCACTGCTGACTGTTGTTATAGTAACAACTGTTTATATCTTCATCTGCAACACCGTACTTTAACTGTATATGCAATTACTTTCCACTGCACTTTAATTTGGATAGCTTCTGCCCAAACTTTATTTGTACTACCTTTACATCCATTGTTATACTGCTCATTTTAGCCTAACTTATTGTACACATCCATTTGTAAAAATTCTGTTTATAGCAATAGCCATCTGTATATGTATTCATAGTACATGTTCACCTGTAAACCCTGTTGTAGGAACAACCATATGTATATCATGTTCATTGTACATGTCTGTAAAAATTCTATTTATAGCAATGTCCACCTGTATATTATATTCAGTACATATCCAGCTGTAAATCTTGTTCACAATACTACTTATCTATATATTATAGTCATAGGACAAATCTATCCGTAAAAATTCTGTTTAAATAGTATTCATTTCTATATTTATTCACTACTTATCCATGTCCTGCACTTATGGAACCATTGTATATCCTGCACTTACTGCTATTTCACTTCTGGTTAGACCTAAACTGCATTTTGTTGCCTTGTACCTGTACCTGTGTAATAACAGTAAAATTGTATCTAATCTAATCTAATCTCATTTGTACCTGGATGGCGGTGTGAGAATCACATTTTTTAGATTTCTCCAGTGCATTCAACACCATCCAGCCACTGCTACTAGGTGATGGGTGTTAGTGCGTCGATAGTCTCCTGGATCACTGACTACATGACAGACAGACCACAGTTGGTCCGTCTGGACCGTGTTCTGTCTAATGTGGTGGTCCTTTTCTGTTCACCTTGTACACCACAGACTTCCAGTACAACTCAGAGTCATGTCACCTACAAAAGTTTTCTGATGACTCTGAAGTTGTTGGGTGTATAAGGGATGGACAGGAGGGAGAGTACAGGGCACTGGTGGATGACTTTGTGGAGTGGTCTGGTAAGAACCGCCTGCTGCTGACCGTGGATAAGACCAGAGAGATGGTGAGTGACTTTAGGAGGAAGGGAACGGCTCCGCAGCCCCTTTGCATCCTGGGAAGTGACGTGGACATGGTGGAGGAGTACAGATACCTGGGTGTCAACATCGACAACAGGCTGAACTGGAAGATCAACAGCACTGCTGTTTACAAGAAGGGGATGAGCAGACTCTATTTACTGAGGAAGCTGAGCTCCTTCAACGTGTGGAGCAGAATGTTGGAGATCGTCTACCAGTCGGTTGTGGCCAGCGCTCTGTTCCCCCCCGCACATTTGAAGCTGTGGTGGAGAGGAGGTCACTGAACAAACTGTTTTCTATCATGGATAACCCTGACCACCCTCTCCACCCCACACTGGTCCAACAGAGGAGCAGCTTCTCTAAGAGGCTCCGACAGCTTTGATGTCGCACAGGAAATCATTCATACCACAGGCAATAAATCTTTTTAACACGTCATCACTGGGCGCTAGATAAGACTCTGAGACACCACAAAACTGCATTAATGCAACCTGCACAATTGGTTTATTTACATTTTAGCACACATTTTAACATTTTAGCATATTATTTAAGTAGTTGCACGTTTTGTTTCCCCATCCTGTATATATTCAAATATTTGTTCTTTCATTCCTTTTGTTATTATTATTTCATGTATACATGTCACATCTCAAGGGATTATTCCTAATAAAAAAAGAATTTCTTCATGTATATCTATTTTATCTTAGTGTTTCAGTTATATTTATATTCTGTGGCGTGTGACTGGTGAACGTGTGCTGTTGTAACACCATAATTTCCCTTTTTTTTGGGATCAATAGAAATCTATCTATCTATCTATCTATCTATTGTCCAATAGATTTCACATAATGTTCAGTCTACCATGGATAGATGAATGTACAGTATATGGCCCGTGTCCTTGTCTAATATGACTGAGGAAGCCACAGTCCTGCCAGTATGTGTATTTTCACTAATAAAGACTGCAGATCAATACGTGTTCCAGTCCCCTCCCTCTGATGAGTCACAATACATTTGTAAGATTTGTAGTTGAACCATAAAATGTATTTTTGGCAGGTTAGTAACATGTATCATATTACCCTGCCCTATAATGCACCAGATACATCTGGTCTTTATCAGCAGAAGGAAGGATGGAAGGAAGTCAATAAGATAGGAAGGGAGAGTAATCTCAGCATCTGGCACGGTTACATTTGCTTGCAGATGCCGGCACGTATAAGAACACGTAGGAAATATCAGATCTGCCTGTCAAATGTGATTAATGAACAACCAGCAAATCAGCTGAGGGCTTACAGTAATATTCGAAACAGGCCGTGAATTCCATAATTTCAGGACACTGCCACTATCAGTTGCAGTTCTAGGCCATTAACATCTGGGTAATGGTGTTTTTCCATTAATGGTACATACTCAACCGCGGTACCCCGTCCTTCTTTCTCCATTGCAGTTTAGTACCGCCTCATGCGTGAGGCAAGCTGGGCTGGTCATCATAGCAGCAAACTGCTGTGTAAACTGCTGTGTAAACGCGACACACACACACAGAACGTCGAAGGTGTGTTGTCGGTGTCTTCTCTGTGTGTTGCCACCGCCAGAAGACAAATTAGTTTCTAATAAACCTGGAGACACCAATGATGACACAGTGAATAGTGATTATTCTCTTTGACCAATCAGCAGTCTGCAGGTTTTCACGTCACCTTTTGGTATCACCTCAACTTGCTTGGAACCTCAACTACAAAAAGTAAGAAAGTACCTGGTAGCAGGTTCCAGGGAGTCGAGTAGATACCACGCACTGGAAAAACGGCATAAATATACTGACTATTCTGTAACGCTAGCACATGTCAGTCTATATTGGATTTTGTTTTTTAAAGTGACGACTGAGACACAACAAGAAAGAGAACAGGGATGCTGTTATAAACGTGTAAACTTTCTCTTCTCCTGGTGTTAGCTGACGGACAGGGAAGAGAGTATTGTATAACGCAGCAGGGAGATGAAAACACACTCAAAACACCAACTTTAATCCAACCAAATGAAGGTGCAGTGCTGTGATGGATTATCTTGCTCTGTGGAAGCTGTTTTTTATACTTTAGAGGAACAAACAACAGCAAAAGGCTCCTCCTGAAGGAGGAAAACAATGCTGGATATTTCTAAAACCAGTAAGACTGGAGGAAGACAAGCAAAGTATAAAGCTTGCTCTGGCTCAATGAGTGTCACTGGGAATGTTTAGTTCTGGTTCCATTGGTAGTTCCCCCGGATGTCCCTCCCTTTTCTTTCATCTCTGGTCAGATCGAGCAACATTAACCCAGAACCTCTGATTATGACACGCTGAAAATGGCAAGTTGTAAGGAAAATTTGGATAATGCAACAACGCTTGGTTCTTTTGTGGAATGAAATGGAATTAAGATTGACAAAGAATATATTTATGCCAATTACTCTCTAACTGGGATATTTTGGGAGTGATTGGCGAGTATTTGCTATGGATAAAATACACACTATAATACACTGATAAGAGCACCATTATTAATCTTTTTGTAGAGCTCACTCTAAGAGCGATGCATTCCAACGTACTTGTATAATCCCTGTACCTGCGTCAATGGCAATGTAAAGCTATTCTATTCTATTATTGAGTCAGTAAAGTCTGTGCTAACAATTCAGTTACAGCATTTTCAGTATGTTGTTTTACCAGGACAAGGTGGGCTCCTGATAGCAACATCAAGATTCATCAACTCCTTCACTTTAATTTCACTTTAGAGGTATAGACAGTGAAGCGGATGAAACAGGCTATTCCACATCCCCTTCCTCTTTCAGACAAAGAAAGAGAATCCCAGTGTGGCTGATGATGAGTGCTTCTGATGTAACATCCAGATCCGCTGTACTGATTGTGTCACTTGGAGATAAGAGCAAAATTAGCAGCATCAGCAAAGTTTTCTGAGTGCGTACTTTAGGCCGGTTGTGTGAAACGGCACACAGAGCCACATCTGAGGAAAGATAGGAGACATAATGAGCAGATAGGAGCTGCTCCAGGGGCTTCTCTGTGTCTTTTTCAGATACTACATGGACACAAAAAAAAACAGCTGGAGTGTGTTTCTTGCTACTGTTTTATTTAATCTGTTCAGTACTGGAGTTTCATGGACCAAACAATGGCACAACACTGCGTAACAGTTTCTCTCTTTGGGTACAACCGACTAACACAAATGTTCAAATTATTCCTCTACAAATTGGACCAAAGTAAAAACACAAAGTCTCTTTCTCTATCACAGGCACCCAAACCTCTCTCTCACACACACACACACACACATACACACACACACACACACACACACACACACACACAAGAATACATTCTCAGGATGAAAAAAAACAGTCAATTATAAATTTTAGATAATTTCATAATATTTTTTTCATAACGCTCATATGGAACGGGGCCCACCTCAAACAGGATGTAGGCCGTACCATAACTTGTCTGTTTGGCAGCTAATTGGCAAGGCCAGAAACTCTACCTAATGAGAGTATGCTTTATTTTGGGACACTTTACACTTTTACGGGGTGATAATCAGGCAAAGCCTGTAAAACATGTCTTTTCCCATTTTGTTATGGGTTCTTAGCATTTAACATCTTCATTTAAATATTCTATGAGACCTTTATGTTTCTGTCATTTTG
>NC_048429.1:19096347-19118057 GCF_013103735.1 Etheostoma cragini
AGAGTAATAATAATAATAAAGGATTTTATCGTGGATTACAAATTACTAATACACAATATTTAAAAATAAAAGAAATAGTCAGACATTTTCTTGTTGAGAGTTATACGGGTAATGATTATTAGCTCTGTCACATCCGCCAATTGTACAATACATGAAGCTACAGCCAGTATTTGGTTAGCTTAGCTTAACTTAGCATAACAACTGCAAACTGGGGGAAACAGCTAGTGTGGCTCTGTCTGAAGGGACAAGTCATATATCATTCCATTAATGCATGTTACTAACTCAACTTCTTCCCTTTCCCGTAGTCTTGTGCTCTCTTGCCCCCGTAGTCTTGTGCTCTTTCATCCCTCCCCTCTCTCCTCCCATTGCTGTATCTGATGTTGGAGTCACCTGCAGCCTCCGTGTTACTGTTCCACACCCTCTGCTACAATTCTCCATGTCCCTCTCTGTCTATCTGTCTCTGTCTGTCGCTCTCTCTCGCTCTCTTTCTCTCACCCCCAACCGGTCGAGGCAGATGCCCCCCCCACCCTGAGCCATGGTTCCGCTTGACGTTTCTGCCCCTTAAAAGAAGTTTTTCCTTGCCTTTGTTGCCTAGTGCTTGCTCTTGGTGGGAATGTTTCTGTAACATCAGAGTATGGTCTAGACCTGGTCTTTTATGAAAAGCGCAGAAGTAGTTTTTAGTGTAGCATTTAGTGTTGTATAAATAAAATTGAATTGAATTGAATTGAATATATTTATTTCATTTTGTTGAAAAATACTCAATTCAGTATTCAATATTCATGGATAGACAGAAAACAATCAATTGCAGTGCAACAGTTTACTGCTAGCACTCTTTTCTAAGGACAATATCAAATCAACAAATTTTGTTATTAATAATACATTAAAGGCTTGGAATAAAGCACACACAGCTATACTGGGAAATATGGATAAAAGGTGGAATCCAGCAGTTGTCAGATGTCACAAACCATGACACAAAAAACAAATATAACCTAAAATATACCAAATTATTTAGGTACTGTACATGCAACTGAGAAACTGGATTACTTGCAATTTTGACTTGGAAAAAAAAACATCAGTCCTGAAATGTCAAACATTTTAAGCCAAAGCAACAAAAAAGGAGGCTAATCAGTTTACTGATAAGCATGGAAAGCAGTGATACATTTTTTGTTATTTCAACTATATTGTATGTATGTTGTATCCTAGCATTTCATTTATATTTATATTCTGTGTTGTGTGACTGATTTTGCTACTGTAACACTATACAGTAATTTCCCATTTTGTTGGGATCAATGTCTATCTATCTATCTATCTATCTACCTACCTACCTACCTACCTACCTATCTATCTATCTATCTATCTATCTTATTACAAAGTATATACAATAAATGGACAAAGACCTAGGGGAAAATGGAACGAAAGCTTGTTATTAATGAAAATCTGCAACTAATACAGTCTAAGATTATGACAAGAATATATAATACTAGAGATAAAATAAACAAGTTTCACAACACATTATCATAAATATGTTTAAAATGTAACCTACAGTATATGGTGACTCCCTTATGCACGCCTTTTGATACTGTAAAGGAATTAAGAAGACTTGGGAGAGCATAGCAAAACTAATATTGCAATACTGGAATAACAAGGAAGCAACCTCAATAGAGAATTGAAGGCTCTAATGAAGTATTATCTGTGTGTTGAAGGATTAATGTCTGAAGATAAAAAAAAATTGATGGCCAATGAGACCAAATATGTAATTCTTTTGTAAAGCAGAACCCCCTTTTTTTTATTTTATTGTACTTATTTTTATTTATTTTTGTTGTTGTTGCGGTTGTGTGTGAATGTGTTTGTTGGAACTGTCTTGAATAAGGACCAGCAATGGGTGGGGTAGGCATGTAAATGGGGACGGGGGTGGGAGAAGTGGTCGGATGGTGGGGTGGGTTGAGGGAAGCGGGGTGGTTGGTAGGGGTGGGTTGAAATAGTTTTAGTTTTGCCTTTATTTGATGTACTTCCTGGTACCTAATCCTGATGACCCACAGAAATTATTAAAACATCCACCACCAGTACTGCAGTTATTGCACCTTCACTGGCACGCATGGCCACCCTGTCTTAAGGAGCTGCTAAATGTTATTGTACCAAACTGGAAAAAAATACTCTTCAGTATAAAATGTTCAGATTTAAGGAAAGAATATATACACACAATTTATATCGGGCATCTCCCACTTTGTTTTAAAAATATTAATACTGGCCTGCAAAACCCATATTGGTCAAACCTTATAGAAAAAGCTGTAGTAGCAAGAGAGAAGCGTGTGTGATGTGTTACTACTTAAAGGGGTCAAAGATGAGGAAAGGCAGCATGTGAGGATTGAGGAAAAATACAGGAAATGAAGATGTGTAGTCATAAAACAGATACAAAAACACATTGACAAAGGCAGTGAGAAGTAGACAAGGGAGGGGGGGGGGGGGGTTACATTTAAGTTGATGGATTTAACAGGACAGTGGAGAGGCCCCGTCTATTTGTACGGCCTTAGGAACCTGGTGACTTTGGAGCGCAGCAGCTTGATGAAAGAGCGAGGGAACATCTCTTTGGACTCCTGTGCCGTGTACCTGAAGTAGTTCTGGGGATGGGCCAGCACGTCAAACAGGGCCTTTATTAGCTTCTTGTCCTGCAGGGAGGACACAAGGACAAAGAGTGTCATGGACCAATCATAGGAGTTTAGGACTTTTTCAACCTTCACTTTTTTTATAATTAAAAAATTCAAGGAAAATGTAATCAGAAAAGGGTTTATTGCCACAGTAAGTTACATCAACGTGGAATTTGCCTTGGTGAATGGTGCAGACAGACATACACAAACATTTAACATTATTAAGAAATAAAAGAGTGCAGATTGTAAAATATACAGTATGTGCAAAGGGCAGATGTATAGTCCAGGAAGAGTGTGGTGAGTAGGGTTGTGGGGGTGAATCTCAGTGGAGGTCTAGGGTCTTGTTAATGTCATTCGATCAGAATCTAAGGCTGTTAGATACCTTTAGTATCTCCTGGTGGTTCTCAGAGGCATAGAGCCTGCCATCGCGCACTATGTCCTCTATCAGCTGTTGGTAGTCCTCTGGGACGGGGAACCACAGATCGTAGAGTATATAGAGTAAAGATAGGTCGCAATAGCAAAATCAATAACAACATATACATGATTCACAAGTAAATTTATCATTTTTAAATGACTAATAAGCCACTCTTGGCAGCCTGTATGTGAGATGTGAAAGTTGTTTTGAAGGGGTCTCACCATCGTAGGTGACGTATGGAACTTGGAACCCTTTGCCACTGTTGCCCTCGTTGGACTTAAACTGAATCCAGAGCTTGCGAGAGCGAGAGGTGAAGGCAATGGGCCGCTCATAGGTCTGACACGTCTCATAGGTGGTGATGGAGGTAGGAAGGGCTGGAGGAAGGGTACAAACATGTCACAATAGTAATTATCCACATCCTTAGGGTTTACAGACATATCATCTGGTATGTATCAGGAGATAAGTTGGCCTTAAGGAAGAAGTATTCAGATCCTTTGCTCAAGTAAAAGTACTAATACCACACTGTAAAAGTACTCTTATGACAAGAAAAAGTCCTACATTTAAAGTTTATTGCCACAGTAAGTTATATCAACGTGGAATTTGCCTTGGTGAATGGTGCAGACAGACATACACAAACATTTAGTAGTCAGGAGATAAGTTGGCCTTAAGGAAGAAGTATTCAGATCCTTTGCTCAAGTAAAAGTACTAATACCACACTGTAAAAGTACTCTTATGACAAGAAAAAGTCCTACATTGAAAGAAAACCTAAGGAAAACAATTATGCAGGCATCATCAGGAAAATGTACTTAAAGTATTAGCAGTGCTCAAGTGCAGAAAGATCTTCACATTTTAGAAACAAATGATAAAAACCGTTCTGTCAATCAATTAAGTGTTTAATGGTCTAACGATTTCAGGTGGACTTGTTGGCCTGTATGTTTTTGGGTAGTTTAATTTATAATAAAACATTATATTTTATAAACTACGTGTGTTTTGTGTGCAAAAATCTTTACATTCGACCACTTTGAGTTGGTAAGGGTGGGTTAGCTTAGTTTAGCATAACAACTGGAAATAGCAAGCGTGATTCTGTGTTGACTGTGTTCATTTTGTTTTCGTCAGTGACAACAATAATAACGTATACCAGTGATGGAAGAAGTTTTCAGATCCTTTACTTCAGTAAAAGTACTAATACCGCACTGTGAAAGTACTCTGTTACAAGGTAAATTTCAGCATTGAAAAGGTTATTTAAGTAAAAGTATGTAAGTATCATCAGGAAATTGTACTTCAAGTATTGAAGTGGTTAATGGTCTAATGATATGTTTGGTGTGCAAAAATCTTATTTTTTACTTAAGTACAGTATGTACCAAATTGATTTAGCGCAACTAAAAGCCACATGAGAACTTTTCTCCCCTGCAACTAAAGTCAGGATTAGTGATTACTTCTGTGAGAAAGCATATCATTGAACTGAATGATTGCCATGTTTACAGGTGCCCAACTAATAGCATTAAAGGGGGAAAAAAACAGAGTCGGATTGAACCGGACTAAATTACACAGGTTTGCATATGTCCTCAGGCGGGGGTCTTCAAAGTGTTTATATCCAAGGACCCCTTAACTGAAAGATCAGCTCCCCCACACTACATATAGTTTATAAAATGAGGATGCATACTAACCAAGGCCTATAATAACATGTAGAATGACCTAAAGCCTTTAAACATACATTTTTTTGATCAAAGAATTCTAAGGCATTGGAATAATAATTGTTGCCATGATATTATGAATCATGTTTTCATGTTAAACATACGTAGATGTGGCACAGTGAATCCTTAGGGAAAACGCTATCTGTGGACGGCTACTGTATTTGATCCCTTACCTACAGGCCAGTAAGAACTATGATTCTGGACCTTGGAGAATAATATGTTTGGATTGTGAACATTTTCCAATTGAAGTATTGCACCTGCGTCCACCAGAAGGACCTGGGATTGCTTTGTCAAGTGCTGCTTCCAAAGTCAAGAATGTCATACTCAACTTTAAAGTCAACACAGATTAGAAGTCCTAGACAGGATCTTGCTTAGAATCTGGTCTAATGACAATTGAGCAAACTGAATTTGAGTTGAGGATTGTTACGTTGAATGGTCTTAAATGACCTTAAATTCCAACTTTGGTCGGTTTCACGACTAGGGATGGGTCTTGAGACCTGGTTCTATTAAGGACTACGTTCCAAATTTTTAAAAAAATTAACAAGATACGAGCTTATCGGTACTACTGTCAAGACTAGTGGATCATATAACGTTATGTGTTAAAATAGATACGTGCGTGAAGTGGGACACGCATACACTATAAAGTTACATCTAATCTAATGAAATCTAATAATCTATTTGCGATTTGTCAATTTGTGTTTCCCTGTTGGAGCTGCTGCCCCTGCAACCCGATACCGGATAACCGGATGAAGATGGATGGACATAATTTGAGCAACCTTTGGCTGGCAATGGACATTAACAATTGCATTTGACTACCAACATAAAGACCATGACTCTGTCTGAGTGATTGGTTAAAAAATATTATTGTGATTTTTTTTACCACTCTTCCTCATGACTAGCACGTCTCCACACTCATCCTCAATGGGGAGGAAGATCTCTGGTACCACGATGAGAATCCGCCTCTTGTGTGGTGGGTTGATGGTCCAGATGCAGTCAACGTTGGATGGGTAGTCTCCTGGGTAGTTAGGAGACTCAATGTAGCCTGTGTATTCTCCCAGCTCGCCTCCACACAGCTGGTCTGAGGGCAGAAGAATAGAAACAAACAACAGTGACCGATGAGCGGCTATGGTTCCGGAAGTGATTTTCTGATTAAATGCCTGTAATTAGAGCTTTGAGCCTTGAACCAAGCCAACCAGCTATGAGAGGAATCATGACCAGAAAACATTATATTCACTTGGGGGTGTGATGCACAGTTGTTATGTTTTTTTTTTTTTACTGGGGTTATCTTTCCTGTCTTGCTCCTTGTGTTTGTTTCTTGGTCTGTTCCCCGTTAAGTGTCTGTTGTCCTGCTTCCTGTTTTATGTTGATAGTCTGGTTTCCTGTCTTGTCTGATCTTGTCTGGTTTTGCGTAGTGCTTGTCTGATTGTCCTGCCCCGCCCTAATGTGCTTCACCTGTCGTCTCACCTGTTCCCCATTACCTGTTGTACTCAACCTCTGTGTTCCTTTTGTCTTGTGATTTGTCGTTTTGCCCTGTCCCTGCATGCAGCCTGGCTCCGTGTCTTGTCATGTGCTGCACATCTCCAGTTTGCCTATTATCCTGCTTGTGCTCCTGTCTGTGATCTTGTCTGCCCTCCAGCCTTCCCCGTGAGTTTCCCTGGTGGCATTTGGTGGATGTTGTTCCAAAGGTTTCAAATTGCAGAGAAGTAATGAGTTCCCATTCCAAATGTACCACTTTATTATCAGAGAACATTGTTTCTTTTTCTGTCAATGTACAACTTTAATCTTTGAAATTCTGAGCTTTCTCCCCTCTTTGTCCGTAACATTAGTTTTTTCCTACAATGGCCTTAAAACACTGTCGTTGCAGAAACAATTAGCGCTTGCCAACATCAAGCTAACAAGAAACTCTGTGGCAGATACAGTTTCTGATACTTTTGAGTGGTTTACTGGTCTGGCCCACTTAAGATTAAATTAGATCTTACATACTGTACGTATGTTGGACAACATTACTTTTGCAGTGGGACACGTTGGTGGCCCCGTCAAAGTCAGTGGTGGTGTTCCCCGGGCAGGTGATACAGTAGTTCTGCCCAAACTCAGACTGGTAGGTTCCTGCTGGGCAGCGGATACAGCGATGGGTACTGGAGTTGTAGTAGTGTCCAGGAGCACAGTGCACTGAGGAGTAACAGGAAGCAGTCGGTGGACACACAGCAGAAAATAAAGAGAATAAACAGCAGGCCATCTATAAGACACAGCTTTGATATTATTCCTGCCTAGATTACAAAGTAGGCATATAAACAGAGAACTAAACCCTGTACAGATGACTCTATCATCTACGTGTGCAAATTGCCGTCTCATATAAACATCTGAACAATACTTTATGACAACATTAACAATGACGCTGCGGACAAATGGCTTGTGTCTTTGCAAATGCCAGCATTAACATATGCAGTTTTAAAGTAGTAGATAAGATAAAAAGCTCAAATTACACGGAAGTCAACCAACCTATGGAATATTAACCAAGGCTTAAAGTCTACAGCAGAGCGCTGATTGGACCTGACGCTATTGGCTATGATTTTTCAACTTTTCCCAAGGGCTTGATTCAGGTCGGGTTTGCGCAAATCTCCCGGTGTGTTGTTTAAATGTAGACCTTATAGTCTGAGTAATGTCATGAATAATGTTTGGGCTGTGTACCGCTGGGTGTTAGTGCCATCTACCAGTTATCTATTTCACTCTCATACATGGATAAAAAACAGTGGAAAATTGTGTTCTTAAGCCCGAATGTGCTTGGGTCGGGCTTGGAGAGAAACTATGCGGGTTAATGTTGAGCCAGATTTTTCGGGCCTAATCATAGCTCTTGTCTACAGTCATGCTCTGTGAGGCTTTACTTATGTTGCGTTCCATTTAACTTAAAACTCAGAGCTGGGAATGACGTCAAACCCGAGTTGAATGCGTTACCATTCACAAGTTGGATTTGTTGTCATGGGTTAGCTCTAGCCAGGTTAGTCATTGTTAGCAATAACAGTCATTAACAATGCATTATGCTGTTTTTTATCCATACAAACAGCGATAACAACAGGTCCACAGATACAAGTTGGACAGTCACAGGACTGTGTGTACAAATGATTTAGTGACACACAAATAAGACAAAAGTGTAATAACTGTTGATGGGCATCCATGTTGGACTTTGAACTCGGGGTTGTCCAAGATGGGAAATCCGAGGTCAGGGGGCAGGTTTCCAACTTTGACCTTGGAAAATTTCACTTCCGTGTACAAATGGAATGCACTATTAGCCACAGAAGTGCTTTGAGCTAAATACTTGCATGCTTACAATGACTATGTGCTAACAGCCTGATGCTAATATGGTATAATGTTAAACATGTTTAACCATCTTCGTTCAGCATTTTAGCATGCTCACATTTGCTCTATTAGAATTAAACACAGAGTACAGCTGAGGCCGATGGGAATATCATTGCAAACTCAGTTTTAGACACATTTAAACTTTGACCGGACAATGGTGGGGTTCCGGGGCCTCTAGCGGGTCTTCAAAGTTACTGCAGGGGCGCCACCAAATTGGCTTAACATAAATCTAACACATTATTAGCAAATGCAACTCTGCCTAACCCAGACCCACTAAGGCCATTCAACAGTTAATAAAAAGGATGTGCCACATGTATGTTTAACATAAAGACATAATGTATGAAATCATGGCAACAATTGAATAGCTTGTATGCAAAAAAGGTATCGATAAACGCTTTAGGCTGCCTTACAGGTTATTGTAGGCCCAGGTTAATTTTATACAATTGGAGGGGGGCTGCTCCGTCTCTCTTTAAGTTAAAATTCTTTAACTGGCATCCACACTGAAGATAAATAAAAAACGCATATCTCTGATTACAGCCCACCTCAAATACATGTAAATGCATTTGAAATGCATTTGAGCTGCCACATTGCTTTTTCGACTGTGGGCATAGTTATATTGAAAAACAAAATTGTATCAAGAGACAAATAATAGACATATAGAGATGCACACTATCTGACACACAAAGACAGTGACACACACAGATACAAAGCCTCACCTTTCGCCTCACAGTCCCTGAAGGACACTGATCCTTCATACTTGGTCAGGAGACCTCCTCCACAGAGGAAGCAGAGAACTCTGCCTGGTTCTGGCTGGTAGGAACCCAGTGCACAGGGCTGGCATGGACGGAACCCGTCAGCAGAGAAGTGGCCTGCTGTACACTGACCTGAGGGATGGACAGAAGAAAATCTCTGAGATCCTCTTAATGTATCCGTAGACACTGATGGAAGTTGGATACTGATTACACAATGTAAGTGTTTCTCAGTGAGGATCAGTTGGTAAATATATTTCTAATCTCCGCTCTTAACAAAGAGCTCAGTGACTGAACACACTGTACTGGCTGTTCAGATTCACTGTGCATGAAGGGCCACTAGGTGGTGCCAACCGAACACACATTATACAGTATGTCCCAATGTAGAGAAGACTAATTTCACCTGCAGTCCTAATACTGAACTTTAAGAAAAGGAAGCCAAAGGAAAATTCAAATCTCCCAATTATCAGCAATGACAAACATAAAAGAAGGAAAAAAAAAAGTCTATAGACAGGGGAAACATTTAAGGTACTCTAATGCAGTGGTTCTCAACCTTTTTGAGTCGCAACCTGGTGTTCGCGACCCCCCCCACCCTGCCAATGACCTGCCGAAACAGCACCCTTTCTGTTTTCCAGGATCTCCAGATTTAAAAATTACGCTCTCAATATATCTATAAACTTCCCACATGAATGTAACAATCGTTCCTCAGTGTAAAATATGTTATTTAATTTTTTTCTCCCCAACCATCTGGCAACCCCCAGAAATGATCAGCCAACCCCCAGGTTGAGAACTCCTGCTCTAATGGACCAGCTCCTGTGTCTTAACAGGATTAAGGTGACATACCTCCACACTGAGACACATTCTTGGCGCCAGCGATGCCCTGTCCTTCAGTGCTGGGACATGGCTCACAGGACAGCTGCCCCACCGTGTCCTGGTAGGTACCGGCAGGACACTGGACACACTGATCCTGCTCCCCACTGTAGAATGTCCCCACACCACAGCTCACTGAGGAGGAAGACACAGGTGGATACTTTCGGAAGATTATACTTAAGCGGTAGAACCCCTCTATTTTTGTATGTTTTAGTTAATATTATAATTTGTTGTCTGCCTCGCCGGCTCAAATTCCCGTGAGATGGAATGAGCAAGAAACATGAACCTTGGGGTGGCAGTGTGATTAAACTTTGAAACTTTGAAAGGCCACGTCCCCCAAACCGTAAGTTCGATTGACTTGAAATTTCTTACGCAAGTGCAGCTTAATTTGTTCTACAGAAAAGCCTCAAGGACCATTAAGGTCCCCCTAGAAAATGTTTCTGCCATTTAAAATTGTTTGAAAAACACATTTTTTAGATCTCTTCTTACACCGTAGCGCCGATTGCCACCAAATTTCCGATGAACCACCAATGGATCAAGCTTAAAGAGCTCAACAGTCCCGCCCACAGCGGGTTTTGGAAGTAGAAATACAATGCAATTTCATCATTGACAGCTGGGTATAAGCCATAAAATCGATGGTAGACTTAAAACCAGCTACCACATGACTAAGCGATATGCTTATAAAGATGCCAAAGTTCATGGGGCAACAACCTTGTTTTGAGATAAATGTCTTTTATTTGCATTGTTTGGATGTACTTCATTATCCACAATCCTGAAAAAGTCCACAATCCCACAGTGATACCTCTGATTGTTAGAACTCAATCAAGATGAGCAAGATGAGAATCCTGTTTTACAAGGATTTACGACTGCTACCACGCTTCTGCCATTAGCCTTCACCGGAAAGCTAAAGTTAGTTTAGCTAATTTGGCTAACCACTAGCGGACAGCTTGATTCATTCTAAAAAAAATTTAAGTCAAACTACTTATACCCTGCTTTCACTGGGAAACGTAACAGTTGTTATATATTTTAACATTTATTTTCAGGTTCTATTTTGAGGATCTTTTAAAGTTATTACATGCTCTCTCAGCTAGCGGTTAGCCGAATTAGCTGTTAGCTAAATTAACATTAGCTTTCTTCTTTCAGTGGTGCGCAGTGGTTTATGGGATGAGTAGTTCCATTGTTCGATAATGAAAATATGTACACAGTCTTGTACCTTTTTGGATTTTCTGTTCGTTTTTTCACTCACAATGATATGTTGTATGCTTCTGAGTCACTCATTTTTCCATACGTCAATGGAAGAAATGACTGGGAAATTTACTTCCCAAAGAACCCAAGGTCTCTCGGAGGGTGGGCGGACTGTTGAGCTCTATTACAGGTTGTATAAAGTGTGTCCATTACTTTCTCAAGTCATTGACCAATGAACTTCAAAACGGGCGTGGCTCTGGACATAAATTATTACAAATCAGCAACTGTAAGGCCAATCATCACAAAACTCAAAGGGTCTGTTCAGATAAGTGCCCCAGATATACCCAGACAGTTATATATACATACACCACTAGGGGGCACTACACTACGCCAGGTGAGTGACATTACACACGGTTTACTATAAATCACATATTAATTGTCCAATCATCAAATCTGTCAGGATATGTCCTCATTGGTAGCTGAACCATGCAGTGAAAGTTTCATTCAAATTGAACACCAGGGGGCGCTATAAACGCCAATCGCCAACAAACTGCAAATGATGTAGCGCAAATCAGGCTATAAATGACTAAATATTTGTCCAATCAACACAAAACTTCCAGGAAATGTCTCCATAATGACTTTACACATACACTGCAAGTCTCATTCAAATTGACCACTAGGGGGCTCTTAAAATGCACAATAACTGGAAGTGGAATGACGCAAATGAAGGTTTGAGCTTGGAATCGCAGCTTGAGGCTTTTTTAGCAATTGTTTTTGTGTTGTGAATCTGCTTTTCTCAAATCACTGTACATATCACACTGAATTGAAAATAAATGTTTTGACAAAAGAGTTTTAGGCATTTTAAACAAAGTGCACCTTTTGTCTAAGCGTTACAAAGCTTGCAGGATATGTTTTATAACGACATTGGACCACATGTGTGAAATTACTTTAAAGAAATTAGGGGAAAAAAAAGCAAATTGACGCTTGCAACTATATTATTATTCATTTTTTGGGGGGCATTTTGGCCTTTAATTGATAGGACAGCTAGAGAGGAAAGGGGGAGAGAGATGGGAAAGATGTTGGGCTGCTGCGGTAAGGACTGAGCCTTAATACATTGGGCCCACGCTCTACCAGGTGACCTACCATGGCGCCCCAGGTGGCTACTTTCTGTGGCTCCTATTGATCTTCCTCTTCAAAAGATGGCAGCAACATCATGACACTAACAGACAACTAGTTAAACTCCATACTAACCACATTTTCCGTCTCGGAGGACTTGCCCCGTGCTGCAGGCCTCGACTCCCTCTGGTGCCCTGGACGGTTTCTGGGCCACCTCGTACTCCGTCCCAAAGAACTGGATGTAAAACTGCTGTTTGTTGATGGACTTCCTGAGCGTCCGCATGGTGCTCTGCAGCTTCTGCTTCATCCTTTCCCGCACACAGTCCACATTACACGTGTCTGAGGCAACAACAGGAAAATGAAATATTTTCTTTCTGAATGCTTTGCTTGTTCATGCACATCATTATGTATTCTGTATATGGTTCGGAACCTTTCAGTTACTGTTCCTGAAAGTCTCTTCAGACTACTGAAGAGACTTTCAGTAACAATTGTTGATTTGGCATTTCAAGTTCACATGCATGCAAGGAATGCATGCATTCATTGTAAAGTCTATTGGCAATGTATGAATTTTTACTATTCCATATATATTTCATGTATATTGTATGTATGTATATTGGATCACAGTATTTTTATTTATATTTATATTCTGTGCTGTGTGACTGATTTTGCTGCTGTAACCATAATTTCCCATTTTTTGGGATCAAGAAATATCTATCTATCTATCTATCTATCTACCTACCTACCTATCTACCTACCTACCTACCTACCTACCTACCTACCTACCTACCTACCTACCTACCTACTTGAACTAACTAACTATTCCAGCTGGAGATTTGGGTTAGGTAAGAAGGAAAGGCAGCTCTCACCTGAAGCTTCTTCCTCCTTCATCTCCATCTCAAACTCAGCTGTGATGTGGGAAACCTCTTTGGAAGGAGATTTGCGTCCCCGTCGGCGCTTCTTAGATGAGTCGCACTTGAGGTTGACAAAAGTTACCTGGCAGTCGTCGGTGCAGGGGAACTGGCCTACTCCCAGGGGAAAATACAGAGGTGAAGAAAGGGGAGGAGGAAAGGAAAAGTTATGAGCTAGATTATAATGCTTTAAAAGATAAGTACAGACTTTCAGTTAAAACATAGATTATAAATGCTAGTGTCTTCCTAAACACTTGCTAATCCAGTACAATGTCTTTACCTTGCAGGTTCTGCTTGGATGAATCTCTGTGTTTCTCCTTGTTGCGGGGCTTTAGGTGACACTTGGCGTCTTTGATCTTGAACCTGGCCTTCTGTTTGATTGGGGGGGCCAGTGTGTCTTTATTTAATCACAGCGGAGAGAAACACAACACTGTTAATCATGATAGAAACCACAGGTGTGTAAAAAGTACATTAACTGTGCACCTGTTGTTTTTTAAAGTAACTTCCAAATGTATAATACTATTCATTTTTTTATACAACTTAATCGTCAGCAATTAGGCTGGTTTCGTAAGCAATCGTTCTTCTACTTATTGGTAATGAAGCTGAATGTGTCAATCGTTTATCCATTACTTTGAACTATTTAAACTATTAAGTCAGTAGTTTTGGCTAACTAGTTAAACTGTTAAGTCAGTAGCTTTAGCTAACTATTTAAACTGTTTAGCCAGTAGCATTAGCTTACTTTTTGAACAGTTTCAGCCGCAGTCACTACTTATTGCTTACCATTTCAGCCGATATTGCACTACTTTTAGCTACCAGTTTAAAAGTCCTTTGTGCAGCTGTTACAAATTACATTTTCTTTTAATCAAAACAGTAATTTTTTCCAAGTAACCCCCGGGGTACAAAGTGTCTGGTTGTTAATCACTGTCCTAAAGTAATAATAATCTGATAATTAAGATAAGAAAGTACCATTATACGTGTTAGTAACAGTTTTTCTCAGGGCTACTGTACCGGCACATGTAGGTAACGCAGTGGTGGCATTCCTCTTCTGAGGAGCTTTACCAGGCTGTACAGGCACTCCACAGCTCAGTGTGTAGCTGTTCTCTGAGTCTGTAAGGAGAACACACACACACACACACACACACACACACACACACACACACACACACACACACACACACACACACAAAGTCTACAGTGAGAATAGAGATATCAGACATGATGATGAGAGGTTAGGAAGTTTTTAGTTTAAGTCTTAAGTTTTGTATGGAAGCATGTGTGTTTCACTTGGCGGTGGGCCGGGCCACGCCCATATTCTAAATGCTGTATGATCTTACTCTCTTCATGTATTTAGAAACGTGACCAACAGCCCAGAGAAAACTCTGCTGCCATGGCACCATTAACTTCTATTGAGAAATGAACGCCCAAATGAGAGCTGAATGAATCCTGTCTTGATGTACACACGCACACACTCAAGGACGCATTTCAAGTAAGAAATGAGCGATGAAGCCTTCGGAGGTCATAAAAGCGAGATGATTAAATAAGACCCCCGGCTGTATTATGCCACAGGAATTTACATGGCTCTTTCCCCAGAAAAATTAAGCGGCACTCCAAAAAGACAGAAAACAAATATTTCACTTCATGCCGGTGAGCTATCCATCACTCTCACACCATGGCGGCCAAGTTAAATGGAGCGAAGGCCTCGCTCTGGAAAAGAAGGCATGATGAAAGAATGTAATCGATTTACAGATGTCTGTTAAGTACTATCGCGGGTGGACACACCTGGGTGCCAGCCAAAGTACTGGGACGGTAGAAGCCTTGAAGAAGAAAACTTTGCAGAGTGAAAAATGCATCATTCTGAGTGGGGAGTCCCTTGAGGATCAACCATTAAAGAGCGTGAGCATCAGAGTCAAGCATTAGTTGCACTGAGAGGAAAGGATGGTACAGAAAGCTGTGACAGGGAGCAGTCACCACCAGAGGGAAGCAGCATGTGCAACATGGCCACTGAAACTATACATTTGGCAGTAAAGCTCATTTTAGAGTGGTTTAGTTCATTTCATTTGCTGGGTCACCAACTGTGACATTAAATAAGCAATTCCACAGAGAAAATGTTTCCCATTTTTACTCTCATTTGTTTTTGGTCTATAATAATCTTCTTTATACCCAGATCACTTCCAGACAAAACACAAACTGACACATATGTTGAGATATTTCATAAACAACCATAAAATCTGCCTATATACTGTATATCATATCATATCAATCAACTGGGACTAGAAGAAGGAGACAGGGATCACTAAAGTCCACAGGATTTATTGTAGGAACCATAAAACCCTGACAATTGTGCTCATTCAGGATTTTATTTTGGGGGTCAGCAGGATTCATCAACTAAAAAATGCAGTTGTTGAGATTCAATTTATCTAAGTCTAATTTACACGCAAATGTTCGGTTGTCTTCCTTGACTTATTAACTGAAATAACTATTCAAATATCAACAATAAAACTCCATGTATTGTTGTATACGCACTAATACTTTAGGGTTGGTACTGTAAATCTGTAAGTACCCAGCATATGGTTAATAGGAAAGCTGTGTAAGCATGTGTGTGTGTGTGTGTGTGTGTGTATGTGTGTGTGTGTGTGTGTGTGTGTGTGTGTGTGTTTACCTGCAAGGAAGAGGGCATTGGATGGGCAGGAGAGTGAGCAGACCTCTGCTCCTCCACTCTTGTTGCACATAAGCTGGGCTCGGGGTGCTGGCTTCCCATTAGGAAGACACTTCACCGCCTCTGAGGAACACACATAGTCACATCACCATGACAACCACCTGGACACACACAGACACACACGGAGACACACACAGACACACACACACACACAGATGGTGCTTACCGATGCAATCTTTTTTGTTCCAGTGGAGTTTCTGTCCAGGTGGACACACACACTCGTAGCCTCCCTGGGTATTTATGCAGCCATTCTCACAGCTCCCGTTACTGATGCTGCACTCATCAATGTCTGAGACACAACCACAGACAGTATAATAGCCATAAAACATTATAATTACAATTATAAGACATATAAAGGTGGACAAGAGATGTGATTCTATAGTTCATTACAAACAAACATCCAAATTCCTTTACATCATTGGTACATTGAGGAAAGGGCCCTTAAAGTTAATAAACTATATTTATATAAGCCTTAACAACTATTCAAAGCACTTTCACATAGTACAACTCTGGGTTTGGTGTCTTGGCCAAGGAAACCTTGGGGATCAAACCAACAACCTTCCAATTGGTAGGCATCTAGTCTATCACCTGAGCCACAGTCTACTGTGCTAGCTATTCAAAATCTGTCATGACAGTGTTCGGTGCAAGCACTCAAGTGAACCTTTTTCTTAATTGCCATTATAAAAATGGGAAATAATGAATAGATAACGTAATGTCAGCATTGGATTACATTTTTCAGAAAAGGCTTTAATAAATGCATATTTATGGCTTTCAAATAAGTCAGTCAGTGGAACGGCAGGACAGTCAGAACTGTACTGAGCTACAGGTGTGTGACACTGACAAACACACACACACACACACACACACACACACACACACTCGCTCAGGGAGAAGTTATTCAGAGGAACTGAGGTGTGAGGGAGCTTTCAGCAGCAGCCGTCTGCACACACTCAGTGACCCCTCACCTTCACACCCTGAAAAGCCTTTCCCTTTCAGACGCATGCATGCACACCAACACGCGCATTTGATCTACTCTGTCACACACACATGCACACACATGCACACACACTTTGGCTGTGTCAAACAGCTAATTCCAGGCCCGTTTGCGGGTTCAGATGTTTTTCTCATGCTCTCACCTCCACAGTGAGTGAGGCCATACAGGATGTATCCCTTTTTGCACAAGCACTCAAAGCTGCCAGGGTAGTTGATGCAGGTGTGGTCACAGGTTCTCTCAAAGGAGCATTCGTCAATGTCTGAGGGAGACCAAAGAGATACTAAACTGATGAGAAATATTGGAGACAGTGACTGCAAGACACATTATCATCAGTGACCAATCAAATTAGCTATTTAGCTGTTCTTATTAATATCCATACGGGGGTGTCCTCTTGCATCCAGTGGCCATTAACAAACATTTTAAAGGGAAACAACCCTGATATTTCACATAAATACCATAATGGTTGGTACGACTCATCCTTAGAACACTTTTGTGTATATAATGTCTTTTGTGGCTGAAATAATAGATAAACCCAGATTTACCCCAAATGTAGTAACAAATGTAACAGTAAGCCTGTGTTTGTGTTTGGGAAATGTCAGATCAACTGTAGCACTTAAAAAAAAAAACTGACAGTCTGGCAAACACAAGTTAAGGTTTCAGTAATTGAGTAAATATTGATCAAAACATATCAGGGATTCTGCATCAGTTCAGAAAATTCTTAAATACCACGTATATCATGATGTGAGCCCTTTAAATCAGTCAAATGAGAAAACACGGGTTTTGTTCCACTGCATCGATGGAAGCAAAGGTGAGCGGGATGAGTAGTTCACAGATATTGCGATCTTAATGACTCATTTATGGACTAAAGAGGCCATCCCATTAATCACAGTGGACAGTATGGTAAACAAATAAGAGTTACACACTAAACTAGGACAAGAGCTTGTCCTAATAAAGCAATCCAGAAAAACGTCACTGGACCAACGTTGAGACGGCTCACATTCACAGTCACGTCAATCTGTATGTGTGTGTGTGTGTGTGTGTGTATGTGTGCGCACGCCTGCCTGCGCATGTGTTTATGTATACTTGTCCAACACCAAATATTATTACCTATCAGGAATGGAGGCCAGCGTTTCAAGCTCACCTGGTTTATTTCAGGCTGTTCTGCAGGGCTTTAAAGGGGCTAAAAATACAACATGTTATAATGGAGTTCATCATGTGGAGGAAGTTGTTAAGGCCTGGATGTTGGCTCCGTAAATATTCCAGGCAACTGTTCATGAGAGGGTTTAGGCATAACCTGCTTGTTTGGAGATAGCTCACAAGCAGGGTTTACACAAACTGATCCGGGAACATGAATAAAATAAACGTTGTTTCTGGTTTGGCTGAGATGTTTTTCTGCTGTGTTGATGGGCTGTTTTGACGGTGATCGCTGACATTTATTTAACTACTCTCTCTATCGCTCTGCCTTTCTAAACTTTTAGAATAGAAGAAATAACTTATGCAAATTAATCTCTCTGCTTTGGTTTCGTAGCCAGTTCTGGCAAAGGCTGTAACACTGGCATGTAGTGTCTCACCAGGAGCTATTTTCTCTGGAAAAGCTCGACAGCACAGAAAGAGCTGCCATATTAAACATAATGTTTCATTTGAAGGTCATGTTGAAGCTGAACCGTCTGGATATGTCACCTGATGGAATAAACCTGGCATGATACAGTGGCAAAGGTGTGTCAGAAATACGCACTGCCGCTACGTGGCTACCAACACTCAACAGCACATTAAAGAATCCGAAAGCACCGGCGAAGTGTACACGCTTGGTGGTTTTGGGCCTGGGACTGAAGCACCTTGGGGTTTGGATGTTAATAAACATCATTTTATGTTTATCTGCTCTCCCGTCTTGCTTGCTGCAACTTGAAACCAAGAATCTGCTTTTGGTCATACAAACATAACCGCTGATCGCCAGGAGGCTTTGCATGTACACTACACACCCAGCTACACACCCAGTTGCAATAAACTGTAGATTATATGACTGTGCAGCCTTGACCTTATCTCACTGAATGCATTTACAATGATCAATGGATTTACACACATTCAAATTATTTGTCTCCTGTGAGTCCAGTCGGTCCACTTGGACATTAGCCTAGCATTGCACAAACACTTCACAAACCTGATGGAAAGTGTATATTTTCTCTAGACTCATTTACTGCGGGACCTAGTGTATGCCTGGTTCCTTAGAGAACTCTCGCACAGACGCAAACTTGCTCTAAAGATCCAGTTTCCCATTTACATAGAGATTTCCCTGCCATGATACTTTTATCCAAGATAGGGACTTCTTATGTGTGAATGAATTAATTCAACAGCCTTATCCTGATTTAAATTCGATCAAAGTATGGCACTCTGTGAGATGTCACACACAACATGAGCCGTTGCCAGCTCCAGTCCAGCAGATGGCATCAACTAAAAGGGCTTATTAGCAAGATGGCAGGGTTGCTATGTTGTGGCATGGTTTATGCAGTGTTTTACTGCATGTTTGCAGTGATACTATCCTTAAAAGAGACATCGAAATTAAAGGTGCTGCGTGTAGGTTCTAGCCCTTCCCTTTCCAAAGGTGCACTAGAATCTACGGTGGCCTTCAGGTAACTTTCAAATGTAAAGGCCTCTCCAGAGCCGGTGTTCGTCCATTCTTGGCTACTGTAGGAACATGGTGTTGCAACATGGCGGGCTCCGTGGAAGAAGACCTGCTTCCCATACTGATTTGACGGAAACACGGTTATTGTGTCAGGTGATAATACACCTGTGACATAACTCTGATTCACAATTATCAGATTGACAGCACTCTAGTCTAATGGTTTTGGGATGGGCAATCATATTTCAAGGGAGGAGGAAGCTAAGAGCCTGTAGTCCAATCCACTGCTGGGTCATAAAACAATAAGTCTCTGAGTTTTGGCAGGTGAAACCACAGGGACTCAACATTCAATGTACATATAGACCTGAGTGCTGGGTGACACCCTGAGCCTGATAGCAGCACTGATGACACAGTTTTACAGCCGCAGTCACTGACCTTCACATGTCCGTTCATCAGTGAGCAGTTTGTGTCCTTTCTGGCAGCTGCATTCGAAGGATCCCACTGTGTTCCGGCAGAAGTGATCGCAGCCTCCGTTGTTCTCCTGGCATTCGTCGATGTCTGGGTTGATAAGTTAAAAGAATGGAAAACAGAAGTTAGTGTCAAAGCTCAACCCATGATTAGGACCTGAGACCGACTGATTCACATTGTGGCTTTGTTTGGTGTGGATGTGTAGCCTAAGGCATCAATTTCTAAAACAAAGTTCCCATTTCTACTACATAAGTGACCCAATTTAAAGATATATTTAATCTTCTTCTGCTGTCATGTAATAGACTTCGCTGACTCTACTCTTTGTTTTTTCTTTTCATTGTCTTTTCCAAATAAGGTGCGGCGTTTCATCATGGTGTGTGTACTGGAGGGGTAGTGCTTGTTTAACAGGGCTCCAGCAGGCAGCTTGGATCAATCCTTGGAAGTTTAGCTCGGGGTTTTTTCACAGGGATCCCGCTGTCTTATCGCATGATAAGCTAGTTACCTGGAACTAAAGGAGTCTAGCTGCTCGGAGAGAGGAAGAGGAGAGACTTTTCATGCTCCTTCCCTTCGGATGGGGAGTGTTGTCCAATGAAAAGGGTCACCTCTTAATGTCTGCCTGTGAACATAATAGCAATTATGTTCCTGCAAAAACATTATTGGCCACCAAATGACTCATTTATGAGAGTACCTTCTAGTAGACAGGTTAGCTTTTTTATCATTTGAGTTTCATGATCAGACAAAGAAGATTGACTTTATGTCCCAATTAAAAGTTAGGGAAAGGTCAAAAGTAAAGGACGAAGAAACCCGTAAAGATTCAGGGAAGCGTCATTAAAAGCCCATGACAACATGTTTTACACCCTAAACCTGCCTGTGGTCCCATAGTGAAACAAACACACACACAGGTCTAAGGTCCAGAGAGAGAGAGAGAGAGAGAGAGAGAGAGAGAGAGAGAGAGAGAGAGAGAGAGAGAGAGAGAGAGAGAGAGAGAGAGAGAGAGAGAGAGAGAGAGAGAGAGAGACTGCAAACTGCAAAATCACGACTGTCTATGTCTATGTCTTTTTCTTATGAATGCATCGTTCATCGTTCATCTAGGAACTGTACTCTATCCAGATCATGGAAGTTTTTTGTCATTTTCTTTTAGACAACATTTTCAGAATAAGAGCAAGCAGAAAAGATCAAGCTGGATTGAAGCTGGGTTTGGAAAGTGGAGTGGCTGAGGGTGGAGGAGGGGAGCAGGAGCAAAGGAGTAGCAAGAGGGGACAATAGTCTGACGGATTACACTGGCTAAGCCCTTTTTGATTGGTGCTCTAAGTGATGAAAACTGGGAGGGATGACCACCTAAGCCCTTGAGCCGGGGAAGAAGTCCGGCAAGACACGACGGAGCGAGGGAGAGAGGGGGAGAGGACGGAGGTGAGACAAGACGGAGAAGAAGAGGCAGGAAAGTAGGGAGAGAAACGAGAACAGAGGGAGAAAGTATAGGTTTGGGGCAAGGGAGAGAAGAGAATTAAAGGAAGAACTCTTATTTCCCTCAACTTTCAGCGTTTCTTAGCAACACAAATGGCGTTTTTCCACTGCTGGTAACAGCTTGCCTCGGCTCGCCTCGGCCCGCCTCGGCTCGCCTCGGCCCATTATATTTCCGTTTTCCATTGCAGATTGAGTAAAGCCTCAGCGTGGCTGGTCACTATAGCAACGCGTGATGACGTAATTTTCAGCGCGGGTCACAACAGCACGTCGGCTACTCGCCGCAGCCAGAAGAAATGTTTTGTTTCAAAAGAAGCTGAAGGAAGCAACGAAAATCACCGCTAAAAAAAACAGGAGTTTGGGAATACTGACGGAGTTCAGACGTCGACATGACTGTTGTTCGCCGACACAAAAGGGTAAGTTAAGTTTCCGGTAACGTTAACTTTAGCAACCATGATTACACACCAACATGTTTGCTGTGTACTGTTTGTGTTTCAGAGCATTCACGCTCTGCAAAA